>NC_058087.1:95876559-95981559 GCF_014858855.1 Bufo gargarizans | reverse complement strand
GGTGATGTCGGATTGTAATCGGGTTCGCTTGAAATATACGTATGAACTAGCCCCATACTGGGCGAATCGTCTGAAAACAATTGCGCACCACCACCGCTAATGTACGACTCATAGTAATCATCGACCGCCATAAGCAGCTGCGCATCAGGCATGTTGTCATCCCCCCACAAATCTTGGTACGATTCCATCTAAACGAAATGTATATTGTTAGTTAAACGTGGTATTTGGCTGTATGTATACATAGATAGAAAGCTATGTATCTAGCTAACAGGGAGATGTAAAGCTAGATAGATAGATAGATAGATAGATAGATAGATAGATAGATAGATATTAGATAGTTGGGTGTAGTTGGCTATATGTATACATAGATAAGTAAATGGCTCGTTAGATAGCTAGGTAGATAGCTAACAGATATCTGGAGAGCTAGATAGCTAGATAGACAGATATGTATTAGATGGGTGGCGAGCTAGATAGATAGCTATATAGCTAGACAGATAGATTAGATAGACACATAGATAGACGGATAGATGTATAGATAGCTAGATAGGTTGCTAGCTATAAGAGATAGATACAGTACATAGATAGATAGATAGATAGATAGATAGCTGTATAGATGTATAGATCGATAGATTGCTAGAATTTAGATAGTTGTGGTATTTGTCGGCCTGTACACATAGCTAAAATAAGACATATTGAATAAATAGTGAAAGATATTGCTAGTTAAAATATAATCTCATTTGTATGTGGTAAAAGAAAAAAAAAAAAGCCAGTTAGTAAAGCATTACGAATATAAATAAGCAACGTTACATAGCGACAGATAAAATAATGCATATTCAAAATAGTGAAAGCTTTAAAAGCGCAAGTGCAAATGGCTCATACCTTTAAATGTTTTATGCCTTGCTGGTCTCTGCGTCTATTTGCCCGAGTCTCTCTGTGATAGCCTTGCAGAGCCTGGCCCCTGTTTATATAGGCTGTCCGTGTTGTAAAACATGTCAGGTGGTAGCGATTAGCATATTGATTAGCAACAAAGAAAAAAAAAACACTTATTAAAATGATCAAGTTGTATAAAATGATATAAAGAGATATCAAAGTGTTTAGCCTTTATATGAATGTTATAAATTGCAAAAATATTATTTATAATACCTAATTAAATTATAGTAGTTAAATTATGTTTATAAGAATTTATATGTTTTATTATAGTCCTTTTATGAATTAAGATTAATTCATAAAAAGGACTTATGAGTGTCTTTTGCGTTTATTTAAATGAAACTTATCAACTTATCAATATGAATTGATATAAATTCATATCAAATTCATATAAAACTGGGTAGCTTTTATATCTTAAGGAGATATTTTGCGACTCCTTTATGAAGTTTTATATAAAATGAGATTTTATAAGGGGGGTTAAAATCAAGTATATGAATACAGGCCGTGGAAAAATGGCCAGCTGTTTTAATGAGCCTGTCTGTAGAAAAGTCATTTTACTAGTTAAATTAAGATTAATTCATAAAAGGACATGCAGGAAGTAAGGTGGGCACATTGTCTTTGTACCGTGAATCCAGCAGGGTGGCAACCCAGTAGTCCGCAGACGTTAAAATGTGGGCAACTCTGCTGTCGTTGCGCAGGCACTGCAGCATGTAGTCGCTCATGTGTGCCAGGCTGCCCAGAGGTAAGGACAAGCTGTCCTCTGTGGGAGGCGTATCGTCCTGCGTTTCCCCCCAGGTACGCATCAGTGATGGGCCCGAGCCACGCTGGGTGCCACCCCGCTGTGAACATGCTTCATCCTCATCCTCCTCCACCTCCTCCTCATCCTCGTCCTCCTCGTCCTCCAGTAGTGGGCCCTGGCTGGCCACATTTGTACCTGGCCTCTGCTGTTGCAAAAAACCTCCCTCTGAGTCACTTCTAAGAGACTGGCCTGAAAGTACTAAAAATGACACCTCTTCCTCCTCCTCCTCCTCCTCCTCCTCCTCCTCCTGGGCCACCTCCTCTTCCATCATCGCCCTAAGTGTTCTCTCAAGGAGACATAGAAGTGGTATTGTAACGCTGATAACGGCGTCATCGCCACTGGCTATGTTGGTTGAGTACTCGAAACAGCGCACACAGGTCTCGCATGGAGGCCCAGTCATTGGTGGTGAAGTGGTGCTGTTCCGCAGTGCGACTGACCCGTGCGTGCTGCAGCTGAAACTCCACTATGGCCTGCTGCTGCTCGCACAGTCTGTCCAGCATGTGCAAGTTGGAGTTCCACCTGGTGGGTACGTCGCATATGAGGCGGTGAGCGGGAAGGCCGACGTTACGCTGTAGCGCAGACAGGCGAGCAGCAGAATGATGTGAAAGCCGGAAGCGCAAACAGACGGCCCGCATTTTATGCAGCAGCTCTGACATGTCGGGGTAGTTGTGAATGAACTTCTGCACCACCAAATTGAGCACATGCGCCAGGCAAGGGATGTGCGTCAAACCTGCTAGTCCCAGAGCTGCAACGAGATTTTGCCCATTATCGCACACCACCAGGCCGGGCTTGAGGCTCACCGGCAGCAACCACTCGTCGGTCTGTTGTTCTATACCCCGCCACAACTCCTGTGCGGTGTGGGGCCTGTCCCCCAAACATATGAGTTTCAGAATGGCCTGCTGACGTTTACCCCGGGCTGTGCTGAATTTGGTGGTGAAGGTGTGTGGCTGACTAGATGAGCAGGTGGAAGAAGAGGAGGAGGAAGCCGAGTAGGGGGAGGAGGCAACAGGAGGCAAAGAATGTTGCCCTGCGATCCTTGGCGGCGGAAGGACGTGCACCAAACAGCTCTCCGCCTGGGGCCCAGCTGCCACTACATTTACCCAGTGTGCAGTTAGGGAGATATAGCGTCCCTGGCCGTGCTTACTGGTCCACGTATCTGTGGTTAGGTGGACCTTGCTACAGATGGCGTTGCGCAGTGCACACTTGATTTTATCGGATACTTGGTTGTGCAGGGAAGGCACAGCTCTCTTGGAGAAGTAGTGGCGGCTGGGAACAACATACTGTGGGACAGCAAGCGACATGAGCTGTTTGAAGCCGTCTGTGTCCACCAGCCTAAATGACAGCATTTCATAGGCCAGTAGTTTAGAAATGCTGGCATTCAGGGCCAGGGATCGAGGGTGGCTAGGTGGGAATTTACGCTTTCTCTCAAATGTTTGTGAGATGGAGAGCTGAACGCTGCCATGTGACATGGTTGAGATGCTTGGTGACGGAGGTGGTGGTGTTGGTGGTACATCCCCTGTTTGCTGGGCGGCAGGTGAAAACGTTCCTCCAGAGGCGGAGGAAGAGGCCGAGGCGGCAGCAGCAGAACTAGCAGGGGGAGCCTGAGTGAGTTCCTTGTTTTTAAGGTGTTTACTCCACTGCAGTTCATTCTTTGCATGCAGGTGCCTGGTCATGCAGGTTGTGCTAAGGTTCAGAACGTTAAAGCCTCGCTTCAGGCTCTGATGGCACAGCGTGCAAACCACTCGGGTCTTGTCGTCAGCACACTGTTTGAAGAAGTGCCATGCCAGGGAACTCCTTGAAGCTGCCTTTGGGGTGCTCTGTCCCAGATGACGGCAGTCAGTAGCAGGCGGAGTCTCTTGGCGGCGGGTGTTCTGCTTTTGCCCACTGCTCCCTCTTTTGCTACGCTGTTGGCTCGGTCTTACCACTGCCTCTTCCTCTGAACTGTGAAAGTCAGTGGCACAACCGTCAATCCATGTGGAGTCTAGGACCTCATCGTCCCCTGGGTCGTCTTCCACCCAGTCTTCCTCCCTGACCTGTTTAGTCTGCACACTGCAGAAAGACACAGCAGTTAGCACCTGTGTTTCGTCATCATCAGAGATGTGCTGAGGTGGTATTCCCATGTCCTCATCATCAGGAAACATAAGTGGTTGTGTGTCATTGCATTCTATGTCTTCCACCACTGGGGAAGGGCTAGGTGGATGCCCTTGGGAAACCCTGCCAGCAGAGTCTTCAAACAGCATAAGAGACTGCTGCATAACTTGAGGCTCAGACAGTTTCCCTGATATGCATGGGGGTGATGTGACAGATTGATGGGCTTGGTTTTCCGGCGCCATCTGTGCGCTTTCTGCAGAAGACTGGGTGGGAGATAATGTGAACGTGCTGGATCCACTGTCGGCCACCCAATTGACTAATGCCTGTACCTGCTCAGGCCTTACCATCCTTAGAATGGCATTGGGCCCCACCAAATATCGCTGTAAATTCTGGCGGATACTGGGACCTGAGGTAGTTGGTACACTAGGACGTGTGGCTGTGGCAGAACGGCCACGTCCTCTCCCAGCACCAGAGGGTCCACTAACACCACCACGACCATGTCCGCGTCCGCCTCACTTACTAGATGTTTTCCTCATTGCTACCGTTCACCACAATAAGAAGAAAATTATTTGGCCCAACGTATTGAATTCAAATTCAGGCCTTTTTTTACAGACACCTAACACTATCTGGCTATCTAATTAGGTACCGTATTACACTTATACAGGCACAGCAGTAACAACAGATTTAGCTGAATATAAATTTGAGGCCTATTATTTAGGCGCAGGGTGACAGGTATAGGTTTATGGACAGAATTAGACTTGGAAATGCACGTGTCACGAGGGTGTCAAGAGCCACGTCTGACTCCGTTATACCCGGGGTCAGGAAGTCAGCGGGTGGCTGCACGCTCTATGTCTAAAGATCACGTTGTTTCTTAGTGATTGTTTTCTGTGTTTGCCTTGCAATCCTTTTTGTCTCACTCAGGGATCCGTAGCTTCTCCTCCTCAGCTGTTTCTTGTCTGCCACTCCCAACCTCCTTATATTCTCCTCTCACTCTTCTCTAGTTGCCAGTTATAGAGCTTCCTGCCTGGACTTCTATACTGACCCACTGGAGCTGTGAATCCTGGTTGTTGTTCCAGAGTGCTACCCTCCGGATCCCTGTTGGGCTTTTTGTTGTCTCCTGTTGTCGCCCACCTGGGATTATATGTTGAATCTGTATTGTCTGTCCTCCCCTTGGTGTTTTCCTTTAGAGCTAGTGGTGCGGACTAGTGTTCCCACCGCCCTGTTTCCTATCTAGGGCTCATCTTAGGGAAAGCCAGGGTTTTAGGCACGTGATCGGCGTACGGGTGAGGAACCCGTCTAGGGACGTAAGGGCAGCCAGGTGCCAGCCGCAAGGTGAGTCAGGGGTCACCACCTTCCCTCTCACTTGGGCAGGGCCTTCCTCTTTCCCTCCCTCTGTGTCACCTATGTGATAGTCACGCCGATCGTGATATTATAACTGGCCCTTATTTTTTGGGAGAAAAAAAAATTTTTTTTTTCTCTCTACTTAGAATCCAATATGGATCCTATTGCTGCTTTGGCAAAACAGCTTCAAGGCCTGTCTTTGGAGGTGGCAGGATTGAAGGAGTCTGTCCTCCAACAACAGCAGCAAATGCAGCAGACCGCAAGCCCAGCGGTTGCTATGGGTAACCAGGTTGTTACAGAACCCAAGGTTGTTCTTCCTGACAGATTTTCTGGGGGAAGGGACAAATTTGTGACGTTCCGTGAGGCCTGCAAATTATATTTTAAGCTGCGCCCTTACTCCTCAGGTAATGAAGAACAGCGGGTGGGGATTGTTATTTCCCTGCTTCAGGGGGACCCGCAATCCTGGGCGTTCTCGTTACCCCCTGGTTCCCAGGCTCTCCGGTCAGTGGAGGGATTTTTTTGGGGCTTTGGGTCTCATATATGATGACCCTGACCGAGTCGCCCTGGCTGAGTTGAAGTTACGGAGACTCCTACAGGGAGATCGGCCAGCAGAGGAATTTTGCTCAGAGTTCCGTAGGTGGGCTACGGATACTCAGTGGAACGACCCGGCTCTCAGGAGTCAGTTCTGCTCTGGGTTATCTGAAAGGGTTAAGGATGCGCTGGCGCTGTATGAGACCCCCCTTTCCCTTGATGCTGTTATGTCCCTCTCTATCAGAATAGATAGACGTCTTAGGGAGAGATCGAAAATTCCTGAGCAATTGGTAACCTCTCCCAAGCAGCAGTTAGTCTGTTCTGACTTAGATGAGCCTATGCAGCTAGGAGGAACTTCTCGTCAGGTCCGTCCTCCTGAGGTTCGCCGTAGGTGGAGGGCTTGTTTTTTCTGTGGGGGGAGGGGTCATTTCATTAATGTCTGTCCCTCCTTTCTCAAAAACAAAAGACCGTCGGAAAACTACTAACCCCAGGCTGTGCGGAGGATGTCAGCCGGGGGGTATACGTTTCCTCCATACGAACATCTCAATTTGTGTTGCCAGCGGTTATTGTTTTTGGTGTTAAGACGGAGTCTATTTCTTTTTTTCTAGACAGTGGAGCAGGGGTAAATTTGATAGATGCCCATTTTGCCCGCACTATGGGTTTGTCTCTCTGTACACTGCAGAGACCTATTCCCATATTCGCTATTGATTCTGCTCCTCTGTCTCAGAGAAACCTCACTCACATTGTCCATAACTTACACCTTCGGGTAGGGGACCACCATAATGAGTGTCTTTCATGTTACGTTCTGGAGGGCCTTCCCTCTCCTGTGGTATTGGGTCTTCCCTGGTTGGTAGCGCACAATCCAGTGGTGGATTGGCAGGCCAGGGAGATAGTGGAGTGGAGTGAGCATTGCAGAGAGAATTGCTTAAATAACAATTGCTTAATCGCCTCCATAGCTTCCCTACCTACATTTATTTCGGACTTTGAGGACGTTTTTTCTGAAAAGGGTTGTCAGAAGCTACCACCTCATCGTCCTTATGATTGCCCAGTTAACCTGATTCCCGGTGCAAAATTACCCAAGTCCAGGTTGTATAATCTTTCGGGTCCCGAGAGACAAGCCATGAAAGATTATATCTCCGAGAGTCTGGCTAAGGGACACATCAGACCCTCTTCTTCACCCGTGGCTGCAGGGTTTTCTTTGTTAAAAAGAAAGATGGGGGCCTGCGTCCTTGCCTAGATTTCCGTGAGCTAAACCGGATAACCATCCGAGACCCATACCCTCTTCCTCTCATTCCTGACCTTTTTAATCAGATTGCGGGTGCTAGGTGGTTCTCCAAACTTGATCTTAGGGGGGCCTACAATCTGATTCGTATCAAGGAAAGGGATGAGTGGAAGACAGCTTTTAACACCCCTGAGGGGCATTATGAAAATGTAGTCATGCCTTTCGGTCTGACCAATGCCCCTGCTGTCTTCCAACATTTCGTTAATAATATTTTTAGTCATCTCATCGGCAGGTTTGTAGTCATATACCTAGATGATATCTTAATTTATTCGGCGGATCTGAAAACACATGAAGTACATGTCAGGCAAGTACTGCAGGTCCTACGGACGAATAAATTATATGCGAAAATTGAAAAATGTGTCTTCGCCGTTCAGGAAATACAGTTCCTGGGATATCTATTATCTGCTTCAGGTTTCCGTATGGATCCTAGGAAGGTCCAGGCAATTTTAGATTGGGATCTTCCTGAGAACCTTAAAGCTCTACAACGGTTTTTGGGTTTCACAAATTTCTATAGAAAGTTCATTAAAAATGATTCAGTGATCGTTAAACCCCTTACTGACATGACTAGGAAGGGGACTAATTTTTCTAAATGGTCTGACGCCGCTAAAATTGCATTTTCCTCTCTAAAAGAGAGATTTATCTCGGCACCTGTTCTAATTCAACCTGATGTCTCCCAGCCTTTTATTGTTGAAGTAGATGCGTCAGAGGTGGGAGTGGGGGCTGTATTGTCTCAGGGTCCGTCTCCTGGCAAATGGCGTCCTTGCGCTTTCTTTTCCAAAAAGTTATCTACTGCAGAAAAGAACTATGATATTGGAAATAGGGAACTGTTGGCGATTAAACTGGCGTTTGAAGAGTGGCGTCACTTCTTAGAGGGAGCAATCCACCCCGTCACGGTGATTACGGATCACAAAAACCTTCTGTACCTAGAATCGGCTAAGCGTCTCACCCCTAGACAAGCTAGGTGGTCGCTATTCTTTACCAGATTTAACTTTGTAATCACCTATCGTCCTGGGGCAAAAAATACCAAGGCAGACGCATTATCTCGTAGTTTCCCTGGAGGGGGTAATGTTAGTGATCCGGTACCTATTTTACAAAGAGGAGTGGTTGTCTCTGCTGTACACTCTGTTCTAGAGGGAAAGGTGTTAGAGGCCCAGGGGGACACCCCGGCCTCTTGCCCCTCAGAGAAATTGTTTGTACCGTTAAACCTGCGTCTTGAATTATTAAAGGAACATCATAATTCGGCACTTGCTGGGCACCCGGGTAGTAAAGCAACCTTGGAGCTATTGTCTCGTCGTTTTTGGTGGCTAAGGTTGCGTCAGGATGTAATGGATTTCAGAAAGTCTCTCATACACGTCCAGCCGGGTCTTTATTGCCACTTTTCATCCCCAATAGGCCATGGACACATCTGTCAATGGATTTCATCACTGACTTACCGTTGTCTGCGGGTAAAACAGTTATCTTGGTAGTAGTAGACAGGTTTAGCAAAATGGTACACTTTATTGCGCTACCCGCACTTCCTAATGCTAAGACTCTTGCTCAGGTGTTTATCAGTGAAATCGTGAAGCTTCACGGGGTCCCTTCCGATGTGGTTTCGGATCGGGGAACACAGTTTATTTCCAAGTTTTGGAAAGCTTTTTGTTCCCGTTTGGGGGTACACTTGTCCTTTTCCTCAGCTTTCCATCCTCAGTCGAATGGACAGACTGAGCGTACCAACCAAAACCTAGAAACATATTTAAGGTGTTTTGTGTCTGAAAACCAAGAGGTGTGGTCATCATATTTACCGTTAGCCGAGTTTGCCATAAATAATCGCTGTCAGGAATCCACTGGCAAGTCACCATTTCTTGGTGCATACGGTTTTCATCCCCAATTTTGTACTTTCAAAGAGGGGGGGTCTTCTGGGGTTCCCGAAGAGGAACGGCTTTCTTCATCTCTTTCATCGGTATGGCAGAAGGTGCAAGCTAACTTGAAAAATATGAGTGGTAAATATAAATGCATGGCCGATAAGAAACGGTCGCCAGGTCCGGACCTAGGAGTGAATGACTATGTGTGGTTGTCTACTAGGAATATTAAGTTGAAGGTTCCCTCTTGGAAACTGGGCCCTAGGTTCATTGGTCCTTATAAAATAGTAGCCGTCATTAACCCTGTGGCTTTTCGCCTGGAGCTACCTCAGACTTTTAAGATCCATAACGTCTTCCATAAGTCGTTACTCAAGAAGTATGTTCCACCTCTAGAACCATCACCGCTGCCACCTCCTCCTGTTATTGTGGATGGTAATCTGGAGTTTCAAATATCCAGAATTGTTGATTCTCGTCGGGTCCGCCGCTCTCTTCAGTATCTGGTGCATTGGAGGGGTTACGGTCCCGAGGAAAGAATGTGGGTTCCAGCGTCAGAGGTAAACGCCAACAGGTTAATTCAGGCTTTCCATGCCTCTCATCCTGAGAGACCTGGTCCTGAGTGTCCGGAGGCCCCTCGTGAAAGGGGGGGTACTGTCACGAGGGTGTCAAGAGCCACGTCTGACTCCGTTATACCTGGGGTCAGGAAGTCGCAGCGGGTAGCTGCGCGCTCTATGTCTAAAGATCACGTTGTTTCTTAGTGATTGTTTTCTGTGTTTGCCTTGCAATCCTTTTTGTCTCACTCAGGGATCCATAGCTTCTCCTCCTCAGCTGTTTCTTGTCTGCCACTTCCAACCTCCTTATATTCTCCTCTCACACTTCTCTAGTTGCCAGTTATAGAGCTTCCTGCCTGGACTTCTATACTGACCCACTGGAGCTGTGAATCCTGGTTGTTGTTCCAGAGTGCTACCCTTCGGATCCCTGTTGGGCTTTTTGTTGTCTCCTGTTGTCGCCCACCTGGGATTATATGTTGAATCTGTATTGTCTGTCCTCCCCTTGGTGTTTTAATTTAGAGCTAGTGGTGCGGACTAGTGTTCCCACCGCCCTGTTCACTATCTAGGGCTCACCTTAGGGAAAGCCAGGGTTTTAGGCACGTGATCGGCGTACAGGTGAGGAACCCGTCTAGGGACGTCAGGGCAGCCAGGTGCCAGCCGCAAGGTGAGTCAGGGGTCACCACCTTCCCTCTCACTTGGGCAGGGCCTTCCTCTTTCCCTCCCTCTGTGTCACGTATGTGATAGTCACGCCGATCGTGATAGCACGGTAGCGTGTGAAGTTATTGAGAATGACCCTATCCGCACCTTCAATCTAATTTACCCTTTTATGGATAGATTTAAAGTAGGCCTGATACAGCAGAAACCACTGATTTAGGGAATTGCTAAGTTGGGAATTGTATTTCAACCCAGAACAAAAAGTGTGCTTTGACGGACACTAAATAACTTGACTAGCTACAGCAATAACCACAGATTTAGCTGAATATAAATTTGAGGCCTATTATTTAGGTGCTGGGTGACAGGTATACGTTTAGGAAAAGAATTAAACTTGGAAATGCACGGTAGCATGTGAAGTTATTGAGGATGACATTATCCGCACCTTCAATCTAATATACCCTTTAATGGATAGATTTAAAGTAGGCCTGATACAGCAGAAACCACAGATTTAGGGAATTGCTAAGTTGGGAATTGTATTTCAACCCAGAACAAAAATATATCCTTTGCCAGACAGCAGACAGTATTACAATTGGCTGGCCACAGCTGAAACACCAGATTTAGGGTACTGCTATTTTGGCAATTGTATTTCACCCCTCAATAAAATGGCAAGCACAGCCAAGCCCCTGATGTAGGATATAGCAAAAAATAACCACACTATTGATGGTTAAATGGACTTGGTGGCAGCTTGTGCTGGCGCACCACAAGACGCAAAATGGCCGCCGATCACCCCAGAAAAAAGTGACTGAAAAACGCTCTGGGCAGCCTAAAAACAGTGAGCAATCTGCCTAATCTCGCCCTAACAGTCGCAGCTGCAACCTCTCCCTACACTGATCAGAGCAGAGTAACGTGCGGCGCTACGTGACTCCAGCTTAAATAGAGGCTGGGTCACATTCTGCACTGGCCAATCACAGCTATGCCAATAGTAGGCATGGCTGTGACGGCCTCTTGCGGCAAGCAGTATGACGCTTGTTGATTGGCTGCTTTGCAGCCTTTCAAAAAGCGCCAAGAAAGCGACGAACACCGAACCCGAACCCAGACTTTTACGAAAATGTTCAGGTTCGGGTCCGTGTATCGGACACCTCAAAATTCGGTACGAGCACTATACAGTTCGGGTTCGCTCATTCCTAGTCCTAGGTTCAAATCCGACCAAGGACAACATCTATTTGTGTGGGTTTCCTCCCACACTCCAAAGACATACTGATAGGGAACTTAGATTGTGAGCTCCATTGGGGACAGTTGGTTGATAATGTCTGTAAAGCGCTGTGTAATATAGTAGCGCTATATAAGTGCATAAAATAAATAAATAATCAGTGAGCAGTATTCACCGGTCTTATTCTCCACTATACTTTTCAAATGGCATTGGGTGGGTCTCAGGGTCAGGCAGTAAATTTACTATGGTGAAAAACTGTTGTGGAGTGAAAGACACATATTTGGGCAGGCCCTGGGGATGTGTTAGTGCCAGGGCTTCCCTAAGGGTTTCGAAAATTGCCCCTCTCTAGATCTTGCATGTTTCTTTGCAATGCAGTAATCTGAAACTGGCGGTGTTTGGGCTCTGTGCATCAGGACTACCCCCATTCCATGGTGCCAATTGGGGAAGGGTGGGAGTCCTTGTGCCCAACACAGATTCTACCACCTCTCTTCTGTTTGACTTCCCACCATTATGGGTGTGGGGGTCATGATCTAATGGGGAGTCAAAAAAGTGCCATCTGGGTTTATCATCGGGTACAGCATAGAGATCACCGGGACACTAGAGGTGACATAAGAGTTATGGTCCGTTCATGGGTGTTGGCTGTAACTAACACGGGAAGTGATGGGACGTGCCAGGGAGTAGATACCAAGGTGTGGTTTTGTGGGTGGGGAACCCCACAGGCAATCGGCGTATCACGGGAGGAGGGATTCTGTTGACCACATGTTTTGCAGGTCCACCCACTTGCTTTCTTCCCGGCGCCATTATACGGCGGTGGCAAGTCATGTATCAATGCAACACCAGGTTTACAGAAATATCTGTCTTTTCTCATTAAAATTTTGTCCTCCCCCCGTCTGTTCAAATTCTTTACTACAGTCCAACCACACACAGACCATATCTGTCAATTTATCATCCTCTAACTTCCCTTTTTTCTCATTCATGATCTGCCACATAGCAGGGCAGTGTGCCACCTTTTGGTAATGGTTTACAGATGTAGCAGGGTTAGCACTCAAACTCTTAACTCAAATTTCTTAAATCATCATGTTATCTTGAAACAAAAGCCACTGAAAAGCAATTCAAGGTGTTTGCTTCTCCGGTCCGCCACATACTGTTCGGGTGAACAGTAGCCCTTCGGGACACTTTCCTCATTTCCCATCTTCTGGATCCTTCACTTTGTTCTGGACAGCACAGAAACCCGATATAACACATTGAGCCTAATGCCCCACACACTCTGGGTAGACACTGGCCAGTCTCCTCCCTTCTGTCGTCTGTCGGTCACAACACCGGGGTGACCAATTGACACAGGCACTTTAGAAGACCTTTGAGTTTCTATCAGTCTGTGTTTCTGTTACAAAGGGTCGCACATTAAAAACAATAAACCACAATATATCAAGGAAGAACCCTTGCGTACTGTCCCATCGTCTCTCGCACTTACTGGAGCCGTCTAAAGGCCTTTGTATAGAGTAATCACTGAACGTGAAGACCTTTGAGTCCCAGTCAGCACACTCTGGGCTACCGCGGACCGATCTCCCCCATCTGTGATCGTCCCCTTTATGGAGATTTGAGTCAGATGCCGGGCTGAACTCCGATACAGGCACATAGGAGAACTCTGTGTCTCAGTCAGTGATACTTGTCAACAGGGTCTTCTCAACTTATAGGCACAACGCAGTACATCAAGACTTTAAAAAACATATGAGGTTCTTACTTTCATGCCCTCGAGGACATCCCAGACTGCTGCCGCACCCCTTCCTCAGACGAACACCAAGAGGCTACACCAGGGCACACTTTATTGGCAAGATGACTCAATTTTCCTACCTCGTGTTACGGGTCACCATCCCGGTGTCCGTTAGTGTGCCTCTCCTCAAGCCCCACGCTGGGCTCCAAATTTGTTCTGGTTCTGGCCACGCTGCCAGTTCAGTTGATGTACTGCTCCAAATGAATTAATGTTAAAGTATAAGTATACTGAGAGATCAATACTGAGACAACACACAGCTGGGTTATAACAGGATCTCTGGTTTATTGCGGAACAGTAGACAGTATATAGGACGGAAAGGAGTGGGCGGTGTAAGGTGGCGTGCATCTTTTCTATTGGCTATAAACTCTATATTTTCTGTCACGTCGATGACAAGAGGAAGTTGTCCCCCTCTCCCCACTTGCTGGTGGGTGAAGCCGTTATTTCTTCTTTCTTTGAAGCTGCTTGCTTGAGCTGAACAGAAACCGTCTTGTGACACATGATAAAGCAAAGAACAAGATTTCTTGTTATAGGCATTGGCTGGGTACCTGGCCGCCATTTTAACTACAGTATAGTTCTGAACAAGCAAGTGTCCATTTTGTATCAAGAGTCCATAACACTGCCACGCCCCCTTAATCTGCTGCAACCTCTTCCTGTGCTAGAAACACTTAGGCCTCTGCCACTCCTCTATGTAGGGTCTGGAACTTGTCTGTCTGACATACTGTTAGATCAAATAAGCAAATGCTAGATGCAATATTTTTTTTCTTTGCTACTAATACACAGCAAACAGGGCTTTATAATATACTACTGCCCTGCTGAACGGCAATTATGCCCTAATTTGTTTCTACTTTTACACAACACAAAAGGCTTTTCAACAGATAAGTGCAATGCTGAACGCGAATATAATTTTATTTCTCCACTAATACATGGCAAACAGGGCTTTAGAGAATATCACTGCACTGCTGAACAGCAATTAGGCCTTAATTTGTTTCTACTTTTACACAGCACAAAAGGCTTTTCAACAGATAAGTGCAACGCTGAAAGGCAAATATTTTTTGATTTTGCCACTAATGCACGGCAAACAGGGCTTTAGAGTATATCACTGCACTGCTGAATGACAATTAAGCCCTAATTTATTTCTACTTTTACACAACAAAAAAAGGCTTTTCAACAGATAAGTGCAACGTTGAACGCCAAATATATTTTTATTTTGCCACTAATATACGGCAAACAGGGCTTTAGAATATATCACTGCATCGCACAAGGGCAAATACATTTTTCTTTTGCCACTAATACACAGCAAAAAAGGCTTTACAACATATAACTGCACCACACAAGGGCAAATAAGACGTACTCTAGAAATATTTCCTTGTAGCAAACCCTGTTAATGGCTGTATCAAACAGCACTTGCACCCCAATAGCAAGAAAAGTTTGCTGGAATTACAGAGCTGTATAATGGAAATTTGAATCCCCAGTCAGTGCACCAAGGTGTAATAGGATTGTTCCTATTACCCAGTCTGTAACCACCCCTATTGAACCCTGTTCTACACAAATGCTGTGAAACAATTTCTCACTATCTTTTCCCTGCACTTATAAATCATTTTTTAACCACAATCAAGTCTTTCTTATTACTGTTCCTAGTGCCTGCAGATGTCTCTCCCTGCACTAAATATACTGGTAAATGGCAGAATCTAAGGCCTCTTTCACATGGTCAAGTTTTCCGAACTGGTGCATGAGTGAGGTGAACGCATTGCACCCGCACTGAATCCGAACCCATTTATTTCTATGGGGCTGTGCACATGAGCAGTGACTTTCACGCATCACTTGTGCATTGCGTGAAAATCACAGCATGCTCTATATTGTGCGTTTTTCACGCAACGCAGGCCCCATAGAAGTGAATGGGGCTGCATGAAAATTGCAAGCATCCGCAAGCAAGTGCGGACGCGGTGCGATTTTCACGCATAGTTGCTAGGTGATGAGAGGGATGGGGATCTGATCTTTATTATTTTGCACCCCTTAAACAGAATGAGAACATCATGCCTTGTTACTACTGTGCAGGCTGGTGGTGGTGGTGTAATGGTGTGGGGGATGCTTTCTGGGCACACTTTAGGCCCCTTAGTGCCAATTGGCCATCGTTTAAATGCCACGGGCTACCTGAGCATTGTTTCTGACCATGTCCATCCCTTCATGACCACCATGTACCCATCCTCTGATGGCTACTTCCAGCAGGATAATGCACCATGTCACAAAGCTCGAATCATTTCAAATTGGTTTCTTGAACATGACAATGAGTTCACTGTACTAAAATGGCCCCACAGTCACCAGATCTCAACCCAATAGAGCATCTTTGGGATGTGGTGGAACGGGAGCTTCGTGCCCTGGATGTGCATCCCTCAAATCTCCATCAACTGCAAGATGCTATCCTATCAATATGGGCCAACATTTCTAAAGAATGCTATCAGCACCTTGTTGAATCAATGCCACGTAGAATTAAGGCAGTTCTGAAGGCAAAAGGGTGTCCATAGAAATATAGAATGTGTCGGCAGATAAGAACCATCTGGCCCATCTAGTCTGCCAATATACTAAATACTATCGATAGCCCCTGGCCCTATCTTATATGAAGGATGGCCTTATGCCTATCCCATGCATGCTTAAACTCCTCCACTGTATTTGCAGATACCACTTCTGCAGGAAGGCTATTCCATGCATCCACTACTCTCTCAGTAAAGTAATACTTCCTGATATTACTTTTAAACCTTTGCCCCTCTAATTTAAAACTATGCCCTCTTGTAGCAGTTTTTCTTCTTTTAAATATTCTCTCCTCTTTTACCTTGTTGATTCTCTTTATGTATTTAAAAGTTTCTATCATATCCCCTCTGTCTCGTCTTTCTTCCAAGCTATACATGTTAAGGTCCTTTAATCTTTCCTGGTAAGTTTTATCCTGCAATCCATGTACCAGTTTAGTAGCTCTTCTCTGAACTCTCTCCAAAGTATCAATATCCTTCTGGAGATATGGTCTCCAGTACTGAGCACAATACTCCAAATGAGGTCTCACTAGTTCTCTGTAGAGCGGCATGAGCACCTCCCTCTTTCTACTGGTAATGCCTCTCCCTATACACCCAAGCATTCTGCTAGCATTTCCTGCTGCTCTATGACATTGTCTGCCTACCTTTAAGTCTTCTGGCTTAGGAGCCAACACCGTATTAGTATGGTGTTCCTAATAATTATTTAGGTGAGTGTGTGTGTGTGTGTGTGTGTGTGTGTGTATATATATATATATATATATATATATATACACACATTTTTATCCATAATATATTTACATATAATATATATATATATATATATATATATATATATATATATATATACAGGGAGTGCAGAATTATTAGGCAAGTTGTATTTTTGAGGATTAATTTTATTATTGAACAACAACCATGTTCTCAATGAACCCAAAAAACTCATTAATATCAAAGCTGAATATTTTTGGAAGTAGTTTTTAGTTTGTTTTTAGTTTTAGCTATTTTAGGGGGATATCTGTGTGTGCAGGTGACTATTACTGTGCATAATTATTAGGCAACTTAACAAAAAACAAATATATACCCATTTCAATTATTTATTTTTACCAGTGAAACCAATATAACATCTCAACATTCACAAATATACATTTCTGACATTCAAAAACAAAACAAAAACAAATCAGTGACCAATATAGCCACCTTTCTTTGCAAGGACACTCAAAAGCCTGCTATCCATGGATTCTGTCAGTGTTTTGATCTGTTCACCATCAACATTGCGTGCAGCAGCAACCACAGCCTCCCAGACACTGTTCAGAGAGGTGTACTGTTTTCCCTCCTTGTAAATCTCACATTTGATGATGGACCACAGGTTCTCAATGGGGTTCAGATCAGGTGAACAAGGAGGCCATGTCATTAGATTTTCTTCTTTTATACCCTTTCTTGCCAGCCACGCTGTGGAGTACTTGGATGCGTGTGATGGAGCATTGTCCTGCATAAAATCATGTTTTTCTTACCTTGCAGACTTCTTCCTGTACCACTGCTTGAAGAAGGTGTCTTCCAGAAACTGGCAGTAGGACTGGGAGTTGAGCTTGACTCCATCCTCAACCCAAAAAGGCCCCACAAGCTCATCTTTGATGATACCAGCCCAAACCAGTACTCCACCTCCACCTTGCTGGCGTCTGAGTCGGACTGGAGCTCTCTGCCCTTTACCAATCCAGCCATCTGGCCCATCAAGACTCACTCTCATTTCATCAGTCCATAAAACCTTAGAAAAATCAGTCTTGAGATATTTCTTGGCACAGTCTTGACGTTTTTAGCTTGTGTGTCTTGTTCAGTGGTGGTCGTCTTTCAGCCTTTCTTACCTTGGCCATGTCTCTGAGTATTGCACACCTTGTGCTTTTGGGCACTCCAGTGATGTTGCAGCTCTGAAATATGGCCAAACTTGTGGCAAGTGGCATCTTGGCAGCTGCACGCTTGACTTTTCTCAGTTCATGGGCAGTTATTTTGCGCCTTGGTTTTTCCACACGCTTCTTGCGACCCTGTTGACTATTTTGAATGAAACGCTTGATTGTTCGATGATCACGCTTCAGAAGCTTTGCAATTTTAAGAGTGCTGCATCCCTCTGCAAGATATCTCACTATTTTTGACTTTTCTGAGCCTGTCAAGTCCTTCTTTTGACCCATTTTGCCAAAGGAAGTTGCCTAATAATTATGCACACCTGATATAGGGTGTTGATGTCATTAGACCACACCCCTTCTCATTACAGAGATGCACATCACCTAAAATGCTTAATTGGTAGTAGGCTTTCGAGCCTATACAGCTTGGAGTAAGACAACATGCATAAAGAGGATGATGTGGTCAAAATACTCATTTGCCTAATAATTCTGCACATAGTGTGTATATATATATATATATATATATATATATATATATATATATAATGTTTAAATAAAATTTACCCTCTATTTCTGAAGGGATTCCAACTAACAACATTCTACTTTACAGCCCAGAATGTTAATCACTACACTATACAGCTGCATGGCAAGTTACTAAAAAAAAAAAAAAATATGAGATTTCTGCTGTATAGGAATACTTAAACAGCAGCTCTATGGTGTAGTGGTTAAGATTCTTGGCTGTAATGTAGAAGGTTGTGAATTTCAATCCTGCCAGAAACTTTTCAGAAATAGCGGCTAAAGCACTGGACATAGCTATATATGGAGTCAGAGCAAGGACTCCTAAGCCAAACTAGAGTCCCGACACCCTCCCCTCTTTAGAGCAAAGGGTGCCTGGTTTAATGCTCGGGTTCTCCCATTGACTTCCATTGTGCTCAAAGCACCCGAGCATCGGGAAGTGTTCTACTCGAGCACCAGAACATATGTGCACCTTGGTGCTCAACCAACACTACTGACCTCTGTAAGGTTTTGCACAGCTTTGAGGAATCAACACAGATGGTGAGCGGCGATGCCGCTATTATCAGCGTAACCATCCCACTTCTGTGTCTACTGAAATGCTCGAAGCTCACAATGAAGGCAGATGCTTTGTATGTGAAAGAGGTGGGGTGAGGGTCTGCTGCTGAGCTGACTCTCCAAGAATTAGGGGAGAGTGCCTGCGGCTGATCTGACCATGGAAAAAATTGAGGCGAGGGCCCGCTGCTGAGCGAACTCTCTAAAACATTAGGAGCGAGAGCAGCCTAATAAGTATGTTGATATGATGGAGGAGGACAAGAAAAGGAAGATGGAACCATATACCCTTTTTTGTGTGTGGAAGGGGTGCATGGGAATACAGTGTATTTAATACACCATAAAAGGCACATTTAGAGTGCCTTTATGTTCAGCCGCTTTCATCTGGTAGAGTAGAGAAGCCAGGGGTAATCCAGGCCCTGTTTATTTTATATTCAACCGGTCAGCATTTTCAGTTGACAGGCGGATGCGCTTATCAGTTATTATGCCCCTAGCAGCACTAAATACCCGCTCTGACAAAATTCTGGCGCAGGGCAAGCCAGCACCTCCAAGGCATAGTGCGCCAGTTCGTGTCACGTGCCCAGCTTGGACACCCAGTGGTTGTAAGGCACTGAGGGATCATTGAGGACGCTGACACGGTCTGCTATGTAATCCTTCACCAATTTCCAAATTTTTCCCTCCTCCGCATCAGGGTGAGGTTGCTGGCGGGGTGTCATAAAAACTGTCCCAGGCTTTGGAGAGTGTTGCCCTGCCTCTGTTGGAACTGCTGTGTGTTGCCCTTGTCTCCCCTCCTCGGTTGGCAAAGGAACTATGGACTCTGCCGCCAGCGTTGTCAGACGGAATTTTTGGAGCAATTTTTTAACAAGGATCTTCTGGTATTGCACCGTTTTGCTCTTCCTCTCCAGCAAAGGAATGAGAGATGAAAAGTTCTCTTTGTAGCAGGGGTGTAGAAGGGTGAACAACCAGTAATTGGTGATGGGCAAAATGCTTATAATGCGCGTGGCGAAGTAAAGGCAGCATAACATGAAGTCAGCCATGTGTGCCAGAGTACCAGCAGGCAAGACTTTGAGAGTGATCCTCCTGATGATGATAGCAATCTCCTCATCCTTTTTCTCCTCTTCTGCCCACCCACTCTGAACAGATGGAATTAAACTTCCATGGGTACTACTGTCATGGATGGTGTTGCAGAAAACAAGAATTAACAAATCAAGATCCGACTGACTTGATCCCAAACTAAGGAACAAAAGGGTGAACCCTATTAAAGCCCTAGAGCTCTCCATGACTGCTTAGCCCATGCAAAGATCTCTGTGATAGAAAGTTGCATGTCCACGTACCTAGACTGAGTGACACCCGAAAACCCTATAATAGTGAGGGGACATGACCACCGGCTCCCTGCACTTAATATGGAGGGAGTCAGGGTCACCGAGAATCAAACCAACAGGAAAACACAAATAAAGGGATAGACTTATCTGAGGAAGCAGCAGTAGCAAACTTCTAGCAGTGAGCACAATCCAGAAAGTAGTATAAACCGCAAAGTGAGGCAGTATGAGAGGGGATATAAAGGGAGGCAATCACTGCTAATAAATGACAGCTGGGAGAGGGAGAAGAGATGTCAAAGCAAAACCAAAACAAAAGAACATCATGCAGGAGGCACTGAAGAACGTCTGTCAGAACTTCTCAGAGATCTGGCGGTGACAGTACCCCTCCCTCTACAAGTTGACTCTGGACACTCAGAGCCCACCTTCTCAGGATGGGACCTATGGAATGCCCTGATAAGACGAGTGGCCTTAATGTCCGCCACTGGAACCCACATCCTCTCCTCAGGACCATAACCCTCCCAATGAACGAGGTACTGAAGAGAACCGCGGATAATACAAGAGTCCACAATCCTAGAGACCTGAAATTCAAGATTACCATCAACCATAATCGGAGGCGGAGGCAAAGAGGAGGGTACAGTGGGTTGGACATAAGGTTTTAATAGGGACTTGTGAAAAACATTATGGATCTTCCAAGTCTGAGGAAGATCAAGACGGTAGGCAACGGTATTGATGACGGACAAGATTTTGTAAGGCCCAATAAACTTAGGACCCAACTTCCAGGAGGGAACCTTCAATTTGATATTCTTAGTAGACAACCACACCAGATCACCAACATTCAGGTCCGGACCAGGCACACGTCTCTTATACGCCACACGTTTATATCTCTCACTCATGCTCTTTAGATTATCCTGAATCTTTTGCCAAATAGATGACGAAAATGAGGAGAATCTCTCCTCATCGGGTAAACCAGAAGACCCCTCTCCAATGAGAATGTCCCAAACTGCAGATGAAACCTATATGCACCAAAAAATTGTGACTTATCAGAGGACTCCTGACGACAGTTATTTAAAGCAAACTCAGCAAAGGAACAATAAAAGAACACCAATCCTCCTGATTTTCCGCCACAAAACAGCGCAGATATGTCTCCAGATTCTGATTGACGCGCTCTGTCTGGCCATTCGACTACGGGTGGAAAGCAGAAGAGAATGACAACCGAACCCCCTAGCGAGAGCAGAAAGCATTCCAGAATCTGGAAACAAACTGTGTGCCATTATCAGAGACTATGTCTGAAGGAATACCATGCAATTTGAGAATGTGATCAATAAATGCCTGCGCCAGCGTTTTAGCATTGGGCAACCCAGGAAAAGGAATGAAATGCACCATTTTGCTAAAACGGTCCACCACCACCAGAATCACAGTCTTCCCCGAGGAACGAGGCAGGTCCGTAATTAAGTCCATGGACAGATGTGTCCAAGGACGAGAAGGAATGGGTAACGGGAGGAGAGGACCCGATGGCCGTGACTGAGGGACTTTGGCACGAGCGCGGGTCTCGCAGGCTGCCACAAAACCTTCAACTGACTTACGAAGCGCCGGCCACGAGAATCTCCGAGCAATGAGATCCACTGTGGCTCTATCCCCCAGGTGCCCAGCAAGGACAGTATCGTTGTGCTCCTTAAAAACCTTGTGTCGTAAAGCGAGAGGCACAAACAACCTCCCAGGAGGACAAAGATCAGGAGCCTCTGCCAGGGCTGCCTGAACCTCTGCCTCTAATTCAGGATAAAGAGCAGAGACCACCACCCCTTCAGCCAAAATGGGACCCGGGTCTTCAAAGTTCCCCCCTCCCGGAAAACAACGTGACAGGGCATCCGCCTTCACATTCTTAACCCCAGGGCGGAACGTGACAACAAAATTAAACCTTAAAAAGAACAAAGACCATCTGGCCTGTCTCGGGTTCAGACGCTTGGCTGACTCCAAGTAGGCCAGATTCTTATGGTCGGTAAACACGGTAATAGGGTGTCTGGCTCCCTCTAGCCAATGGCGCCATTCCTCAAAAGTTAACTTGATGGCCAACAACTCCCTATCGCCCACATCATAATTTCTCTCTGCGGAGGAGAGTTCATTTGAGAAAAAGGCACACGGATGCCATTTGGCAGGAGAGGGACCCTGAGACAAGACCGCACCCACACCCACCTCAGAAGCGTCCACCTTAACAATGAAGGGCAGAGAGACATCAGGTTGCACCAAGATGAGAGCGGAAGCAAAACTCTCTTTGATACTAGAAAAGGCCTTACGTGCCTCTACCGAGCAGGAGGAAAAATCTACCCCCTTTCTAGTCATATCAATGAGTGGCTTAACAACAGAAGAATAATTCAAAATGAACTTCCTGTAATAATTGGCAAAACCCAAAAAGTGCATCAGCGCCTTCTGATTCTCAGGAAGCTCCCAATCAAGCACAAAGCGGACCTTCTCGGGCTCCATGCAAAAACCGGAAGGAGAGAGGAGAAAACCCAGAAATTGAATTTCTGGAACCGCAAACACACATTTTTCCAGTTTAGCGTACAATTTATTCTCCCGCAGAATGAGCAAGACCTGACGTAGGTGGTCCCTATGAGTTTTGAAATCAGGAGAAAAAATCTAAATGTCATCTAGATACACTTGTACAAATTTTCCCATTAAATGATAAAAAATGCTGTTCACAAAATGTTGGAAGACAGCTGGAGCATTCATCAAATCAAAATGGCCCTCAGGGGTATTGAAGGCCGTCTTCCATTCGTCCCCTTCTCTGACCCTGACCAGGTTGTATGCCCCTCTTAAATCCAACTTGGAAAAATCTTTAGCCCCAACAATCTGGTTAAACGGGTCAGGGATCAGAGGAAGCGGATAAGGGTCACGAATTGTGATACTGTTCAGCTCCCTGAAATCCAGACATGGTCTTAAAGAACCATCTTTTTTCTTAACAAAAAAAAAAAAAAACTGCGGCAACAGGTGACTTCGAGGGTTGTATATGTCCCTTTCTCAGGCTCTCAGAGATATAAGTACGCATAGTGACCCTTTCAGGTTGGGAGAGATTGTATAAACGAGATTTAGGCAGCTTGGCGCCTGGGATGAGATTAATAGGGCAATCGTACTCCCGGTGAGGGGGCAGCTCCTGAACACCACTCTCAGAAAACACACCCGAAAATTCAGAGAGAAAAGATGGTACAGTCTTAGTAGAAACCTCTGAAAGAGACGTCGAGAGGCAATTCTCTCCGCAAAAGTCACTCCAACCATTTATTTTCCTCGCTTGCCAATCAATGGTGGGGTTATGTTTAGTGAGCCAGGGTAGCCCCAACACTAGAGGAGAAGTTAACCCGCTTAGGACGAAACATGACACATCCTCAACATGAGCATCACCCACAGTCAAACGGATATTGTGAACTATGCCCTTTAACGATTTTTGAGAATGTGGAGCGGAATCAATAGCAAAAACAGGTATGTCCTTACCCAAAGTGCATACCTGGAAACCATGTGTTATAGCAAATTGATTATCAATGAGATTGACAGCTGCTCCTCTATCTACAAAAATCTCACAAACAATGTTCTTGCTCTCTAGCGCCACCCTGGCAGGTAGGACAAAACGGGAACTACAAGCAAACGGAAAACCTTCAATTTCCGCATCAACCTTGCCAATTGTAACAGATGGAGCATTTTTAGAGGACTTTTTTCTTTTTGCTTCTTTATTACTCTCAAAAAACTCCCTGAATCTCCTAGAGGGACAAACATTTGCCAAATGATTTATACCTCCACAACAGAAACAACCCCTCCTCTGAGAGCTGAATCCTCTGTTGTTAGAGGCAAGCAAACCCAGCTGCATGGGTTCCTGCTCAGAGGGGATTGAGAGAGACTGAGACCCTTGCACAGTGAATGAGACAGTCCCACTGTCCTTGGACTGAGTATGACAGGAAGGAGTGATCTCTCCTCTCTCTCTCTAAGACGCCTGTCAATACGAACGGCCCGAGACATGGCAGACTCCAAGGAGGTAGGTCTCTCATGAAAGGCAAATGCATCTTTCAATCCCTCTGAAAGACCATGGCAAAATTGACTTTGGTGTGCAGCATCATTCCAACCAGTATCAGCTGCCCATCTCTGAAAGTCTGAACAGTATATCTCTGCGGACTGTTTACCCTGGCATAAAAGACGCAGTTTAGATTCAGCCAGAGCAATACGATACAGATCATGATATATCAGACCCAGAGCTACAAAAAATTAATCCACTGATAGGAGGAGCCGTGCCCCCACCGGCAGCGAAAAGGGCCAAGACTGAGCGTTATCCCTGAGCAGTGATATGATGATCCCCACCATCTGCTCCTCATCACCAGAAGAATGGGGCACTAGGCGAAAATGAAATTTGCAAGCCTCTTTAAAACGAACAAAATTCTCACTACCCCCAGAGAAGGTATTCGGAAGCGAGATCTTAGGCTCAGAACAAACTCTATGAACGCAAGCAGACCCGGTCGCTGAAACTGAGACACAGTTTTACGGAGCTCTGCGACCTCCAGTGAAAGAGCCTGCATGTGGTCCATCAAGCCTGAAAGCGGATCCATGCTTAAGACGGTTTTGGCGGTTTATAATGTCACGGATGGTGTTGCAGACTAAGGAACAAAAGGATGAGCCCTATTAAAGCCCTGAAGCTCTCCCTGTCTTCTCAGCCCATGCAAAGATCTCTGTGATAGAAAGTTGCATGTCCACGTACCTAGACTGAGTGACACCTGAAAACCCTATAATAGTGAGGGGAAGAACATCATGCAGGAGGTACTGAAGAACGTCTGTCAGAACTTCCCAGAGATGTGGCGTTGACAACTACCCTGTGTAGCAGAGGCAACCATCTTCTGCTGCTCCTCCTCCTCTTCTCCTGCTGCTCCTCCTCCTCTTCATCGTCCAATTCCCGCTGAGAAAACGAACTGAGGAAGGTCTGGCTATCACCCTGTGTAATGTCTTCCCCCATTTCCACCTCTTCCACATGCAAAGCCTTGTCCTTAATTGTGAGCAGCAAGCATTTGAGTAGACACAGAAGTGGGATGGTTGCGCTGATAATAGCGTTATCACCGCTCACCATCTGTGTTGATTTCTCAAAGTTTCTTAAAACCTTACAGAGCTCAGACAACCGTTCCCATTCCTCACTTGTGAATAGCGGAAGCTGACTGGAAAGGCGACATACATGTTGCAGCTGGTATTCCACTAATGCCCTCTGCTGCTTACAAAGCCTGGCCAACATGTGGAAGGTTGAGTTCCAGCGTGTGCTCACGTCACTGAAGCTTTTGATGACTTTCCAAAATGTGCACACATGCAGCGCACTTTCACCAGTAGCTCAGGCAAATTGTGGTAGGTTTTCAGAAACCGCTGAACCACTAAGTTTAAGACGTGGGCTAGGTATGAGATGTGTCCAAGCTCCAAAGCCGCCACCAAGTTATTAGGCGCAACCATGCTCGTTCTAGGTTGAGCTGCAAGAGCCACAGCTCAGTCTGGTCTCTTATACCCTGCCACAGTTCTGTGGCGGTATGCTGTTTGTCCCCTAAGCATATCAGCTTCAGCACGGCCTGTTGCCGCTTCCCCACTGCAGTGCTACACTGCTTCCAGCTACCGACTGATGACTGACTGGTGCTACTCACGGATAATTCAGAGGTGGAAGTGGAGGAGGAGACGGAGGAGAAGTGGGGGTTTGAGCAACTAACGGAGGTGCTGGCAGAAACCCTTATCAATTTAGGGCCCGCAATCCCTGGCGTTGGTAGAACCTGTGCCATCCCAGGGTATGACTCGCTACCGGACTTCACAACGTTCACCCAGTGTGCCGTCAGGGAAATGTAGCATTCCTGGCCGAATGCACATGTTTCCGTGGTTAAGTGGACCTTCCCAGTAGCTGCGTTGGTCAGGGCACAGGTGATGTTACGGGACACATGTTTGTGTAAGGCTGGCACGGCACACCTTGAAAAATAGTGGTGGCTGGGGACTGCGTAACGCGGGACGGAGGCCGCCATAAGGCAGCGGAAGGCCTCAGTGTACACAAGCCTAAATGGCAACATTTCCAGGGTCAGTAATTTGGAAAGCTGCACACTTGGTGCTATGGCCTGTGGGTGGGTGGCTGGCTGGTTGGGTATTTGCACTTGAGTTCAAATGCCTGGGGTAAGGACATTTGTACACTGCGCTTGGACACGGATGTGGTCGCTGATGGTGCTTGCGAAAGTCCAGATGCAGGGCGTGAGGCATCCAGGCCTGCACCTTCGACAGGGGATTGTCCATTATGTAATACAGGGGAAGAGGAGGCAGACACAGATTGTGGACACAGGCGTTCGCCCACCTATTACGGTGCTTTTATGCCATGTGGCGGATCATGCTGGTGGTGGTGAGGTTGCTAGTGTTCACGCCCCTGCTCATTTTTGTATGGCACAGGTTACAAATTACAATTCTTTTGTCGTCCGCACTTTCCTCAAAAAAGCGCCAGACTGCGGAACACCTACATTTTGGCAAGGGAGATTTCCGCAAGTGTGTGCTCCAGGGAACAGTTGCGGGCCTGTTTGGTGTGGCCCGCCTTCTCCCTTTTGCCACCACACTGCCTCTTTCAGCCTGTTTTGGTGCAGCAGATCCCTCCCCTTCTGTACTGCTGTCAACGCTCCGCTTACCACCTTCCCAGGTTGGGTCAGTGACTTCATCGTCCACCAACTCCTCTTCCGCTTCCTCACTCTGCTTATCCTCCTGACTTGTTGACCTAACCACTACCTCAGTGATTGACAATTGTTTCTCATCTTCTTCATCAACCTCTTGAGACAGTAATAGCCGTTTAGTTATTGGCAACTGTGTCTTATCATCATCCACCTCATTAAACAGTAATTGCCGTTCCCCACCGTCATCTTCTTGTGATTGTGTATGCTCAAGAGATTGGGAATCAGGGCACAAGATCTGTCCCTCTTCAAGCCTGCTTGGCGAGAGGACCAAATCAAGGAATGGCGCTGAAAAGAGCTCCTCGGAATAGCCGAGTGTAGGATCACTTGTTTGCCCAGACTCTCCATGGTGAGAGCAAGGAGGATCAGGGTGAGGATTTGGTTGAGCAAACTCTTGGCTACTGAGACTGGACTTGGTGGAAGACAGGATGGTGCTTAAGCGACTGGAAGCAGTATCTGCTGCAATCCAACCGATCACTTGGTCACACTGGTCTGACTTCAAGAGTGGTGTCCTGTGCCGCCCTGCAAACTGGGACATGAAGCTAGATATTGTGAATGATTGTTTTTCTTGTGCTCTGGCAGCAGGCACAGTTTAACTGGGCCCAGGGCCACGGCCTCTGCATGCACCATCGGCATCACGGCCAATGCCCCGTCCCTTACTGCTCGCCTTCTTCATATTAAATGTTATATATGATTGAAAGTCTGTCACACGTACAGTAGCGTAGGATTTGGAAGTGTATGCGCAAACAAATTTAAAAAGGTATTTTGGATGTGGAAACGTCAAACAGGAGATATCCCGCAGATAATGTCAATGCTGTCACCAGCAGCTAATGAAAAATTACAGGGAATGTCACAGGTGTTTGGAATGAGGAAGCGTTATACCGGAGAGTTACCACCGGTAATGTCACTGTACGCAGCATCTACGCAAAAAACTACACTGTATGTCACAGATACATTTTTGAATCACACACGTTACACTGCTGATGTGGCTCTGGTAAGGTCACTGTCAAAAGCGGACTCCGCCTATTGACAAAGTACACTGTATGTCACAGATACATTTTTCTGTTTCAATAGTTTTTATTGGTTTAGTATCAATAAAAGATAATAGAGGACAATAAAATGCAGTTCCACCTGCTAAACATTGCAGATGGAAGAAACTATATGTTTGTCTTTACAGTGTGAGACAAACAGCCCAGTGGATAATATTATTATAGTAAAGACGCATTATCAAGATTATTAACAGTTTCCTCAAATATACCTTATTCTGGTCTATATGATTTGTTATGAATGAGGGATGATAAAATTCCCAAGAGGAAAATACAGTATGACAGCGAAAAAATAAAATATATATAAAGATTAAAAAAAGAAAAGAACAGGGTTATATAGTTCCACCGATATTGATAAAAGTTGGAGTTTTAGTTCGGTTGATCTTATGGATCTAGTAGAGTGGCGTAGACTGTAGACCTCCATGGCGCCCAAGTTTTATAGTATTTGGCAGATGTATTATTACTGTTTGCTATCATTTCTTCGAATCTGCAGTTAATATTTACTTTCCTGATTATCTGTGAAATGGGAGGGTTGAGTGTGGATTTCCAGTGTTGTGCGATACTCTGGAGGGAAGCTGTAAGTATATGACAGAGTACAGTTTTTTGAGGGAGATAGATTCTCTAAATTTAATCTTAAAATAAATATTTCTGGTCTGAAAGGGAGTTTCACTCCTATGACATTTAGGATTAGGTTGTTGATTTCTTGCCAGAAGTTAGATATAGGTGGGCATTCCCAGAATATGTGGGGGAGAGTGCCTGTCTGGTTGCATCCTCTCCAGCACATACTGGATGCATTCTCATAAATCTTGGATAGTCTGTATGGTGTGTAGTACCATCTATATTTTAGTTTAGAGTAGGCTTCATGGTGTTCAGTGCAGGATGAGCTGCAAATTGAAGTCGTGAAAGCTTTTTTCTATTGGGACAGAGAAATTTGTATATTTAAATCTCTCTCCCACTTTTTTATATGTGAGGTGTGAGATTCTAAGTAAGGTTCTCATAGTTGAGAGTAGAATATTTTAATCCCTTTTAATACCTGCAAATTCATACTTTTTTAAATAACACCACCTACACACATCTAGCGATCCCACCACAGACACATGTATATACAACTAACAGATACATTTTTGAAATGCACACGTTACACTGCAGATGTGGCCCTGGTAAGGTCACTGTTAGAAGCGGACACCATTTACAGAAAAAGTACACTGTATGTCACAGGTACATTTTTGAAGTGCACACGTTACACTGCAGATGTGGCACTGTTTACGTCACTGTCAGAAGCGGACATCATCTATCGAAAAAGTACACTATATGTCACAGATATTTTTGGGATGCTCACACTTTACACTGGACATGTGGTGCAGCTAATGTCACTGTCCACAGCGAACACCGTCTACGGAAAAAAGTACACTGGATGTCAGATATTTTTTGGATGCGCACACTTTACACTGGAGATGTGGTGCAGCTAATGTCACTGTCCACAGCGGACACCATCTACAGAAAAATTACACTGGATGTCAGATATTTTTGGGATGTGCACACTTTACACTGGAGATGTGGCGCAGCTAATGTCACTGTCCACATCGTAAACCGTCTACAGAAAAAGTACACTGAATGTCAGAGATATTTTTTGGATGCGCACACTTTACACAGGAGATGTGGCGTGGATAATTTAACTGTCCGCAACAGAACCTGTCTACGGAAAAAGTATACCGGCTATCAATGATATTTAGGGATGCACACACTTTACAGAGGAGATGTGGCCCGGATAATTTAACTGTCCGCAGTGGACACTGTCTACAGAAAAAGTACATTGGATGTCGCTGACATTTTAGGGATGCGCACACTTTACACAGGAGATGTGGGGCGGATATTTTAACTGTCTGCAGCGGACACCATCTACGGAAAAAGTACCCTGGATGTCACTGATATTTTAGGGATGCACACACTTTACACAGGAGATGTGGTGCGGATAATTTAACTGTCCGCAGCGAACACCGTCTACGGAAAAAGTACATTGGATGTCACTGATAAGGTAAGATAGTTTTTTATTTTATTTTAATCTAAAGGGGGTCTGAAAAAAGAGGGCTGATCTGAGGTCTGATGGGGTCTAAAAGAAAAGGGCTGATCTGAGGTCTGATGGGGGTCTAAGAGAAAAGGGCTGATGGGGGTCTGAAAGTAAAGTGCTGATCTGAGGTCTGATGGGGGTCTGAAAGAAAAGGTCTGATCTGAGGTCTGATGGGGGTCTGAACGAAAAGGGTCGTTCTGAGGTCTGTTGGGGGTCTGACACAGGAGATGTTGCGCGGATAATTTAACTGTCCACAGCGGACACAGTCTACGGAAAAAGTACACTGTATGTCACTGATATTTTATGGATGCGCACACTTTACACATGAGATGTGGGGCAGATAATTTAACTGTCCGGAGTGGACACCATTTATGGAAAAAGTACACTGGATGTCACTGATATTTTAGGGATGCACATACTTTACACAGGAGATATGGCAAGGATAATTTAACTGTCTGCAGTGGCCTATTAGACGCTATTTAGTGCAGGATGCACTAAAAATACATATTGCTGCTGTAACACACGATAGTCCTTAAAAGGACTTTTGGGTATCTGAAAAGTTTTTTCTAATAAAAATATTCCAATAATATGCTCTACACTGTCTGTCCCTTTCTAAGACTGAGCCGAATACGTTTCATCGGGTGCTTTATTGCACCCGATGACTCGTTCCGGCCAGCCAATCACTGTAATGTCAGTAGCCATCATGGGTACGGCATTACAGTGTATGCCAGTAATTACCTGCATGTTTATTTGCTGTGTAGCAGCCAAGAAACGTGCGGGGAGGAGACTTGAGCATTGTACTCGTCCAAGTACCGCCATGTGCCAAACAGCAAGATGCTCAAGCTGAACTGGTGTTCAGCCGAGCATGCTCGATCAACACTAATCAGGACATCACATCAGAACCCCATATCAGCCCTCCATGTCAGAACCCCATCAGACCTTAAAACAGCCCTTTTCTTTCAGACCCCCATCACACCTCAGATCAGTCCTTTTCTTTTAGACCCCCATCAGACCTCAGATCAGCCCATTTCTTTTAGACCCCCATCAGACCTCAGATAAGCCCTTTACTTTCAGACCCCCATCAGACTAAAATAAACAAAAAACTTTTTGGGGAAAAAAGTGTGTATTATAAAAAGTGAAAATACGGTAGTTATTTAAAATAAAAAAGGTAATAAATGCAGCAAAAACTGCAGACGTCAGCAAAAATATATATACACATTACTCAAAAAAGTTATTTGTCTTTCGGGTGAAATTTCAGGATGAACAAAAAATGCAATAAAAATAATCAATACAGCCACCACAGGAGCTGTTGTTACTGCTAGGTCAGAAATATAGTCCTACAAGGCTACCACCAGATACATAAACCAAAATCTAAAAAGGCAGTAGTAAAATATAACTTTTAATAATAAATCTAAAAAGTCAAATACATGAATTTGTCTCCAGTTGTTTTCAATCCTCAAAAACGTTGCCCCTTAATTATCTATATGATAGTGTGTGGTGTATCAGAGGACAGTGAAGAGAGACCCCTATCCGTACTGATTAAAGGGTGCTAAATAAACCTACTCACAGGTGCTCAGATACAAAGAAAAATGTCGACCATACGCTTTTCATTTATTTATATAACCCAAAACTCATCAGGGGACATAGGGCTAATATAAATCACAGAAGAAATGCACCAAACGGATATGCCACTGACTATACTGGTCTGGCTTTGTTCACACTGCACTAGTTGTCCTGCTAGGCGGTTGTGTGGAAGCTTGGCTGTGAGCTGGATTACATCACCTTCAGACCTTGTTCACACCATAGGTAGCGTAGTGGTAGGACCCCTTGCCATGCTGAGAACCGTGACGTGGTGCATGTTGGGCTCCGATATCTTCCTGACAGGAATATATTGGCAAAAGTCTCAGCTTTTAATATCTGCATTTATGACTAGCCAGTATAGTCAGTGGCATATCCGTTTGGTGCATTTCTTCTGTGATTTATATGATTATATTTTCATCCGCACAATGCTCCGTTTTGTGTAGGATGCCTTTGTGGTGCATGTGGACCGTGCCGACATCCTCCACCGTATGCAAAAATTTTTTTGCTGGGGATAGTCGTTTGCTGCGGTCCACATGCGGTGGGGCTGCTCCCCCAATGAAAAACACGCTACAGTGTTAGGGGTTGAGCAGCTCCCCCAGATTTGCCACTATATTTGTGTTTTTGACATAGGGCTAATGCCACGTCTATATGGGATAGTCCGATCCTAGAATAGTCGTACTGAGGGGGTGTAAGGGCGCACTTTCAGTGATGTTTACCCATAAAATGCACTCTAACCTTCAACAACACAGACCTAAATTCATCTTTATCGACAACAATGTGCCAGCCCATCAAGGTTGCATCATTAGGGAATGGCTGCTGAAGACTGGCGTACCCAGTGAATCCCATTGAAAACCTATGGCAGGGGTCATCAACCTCCGGCACTGCAGCTGTTGTGAAACTACAACACCCAGCATGCATACTTGTTCTGTGTTTATCAGAACTTCCATAGAAGTGAAAGGAGCATGCTGGGAACTGCAGTTTCACAACAGCCATAGTGGCAAAGGTTGCTGACTCCTGACCTATGGGATCAGCTGAGTCGCCGTGCAGAGGCTCGTAACTATGTACCCCAGAATGTCAATGACCGGAGGGCCGACCTTCAAGAAGAGTGGGATGCCATGCCTCAGCAGACAATAAGTTGACTTTTGAACAGCATGAGATGTCGTTGTCAAGCTGTAATTGATGCTCAAGGCCACATGACATGTTTTTGACATATTGATGAGGAAATTACCATTGCATGCGTCTACTAAAATGCATGTATATATATATAGATATATATATATATATATATATATATATATAGTGTTTAGTGTACAGTGCTGGAAGGCGTGTTGTCCCACTCAGATACCTCAGATGGGTGAGACAGATAGAATCCAGAGAGTGGCAGTAGTCTCAGAAAAAGCATAGTTTGCTGAGACAGTTTTGTATACATTTTCTGGGCTGGATTTTACTTAGACTGGCAGTTAGGCTTGGATGAGGGAGCTGCCAGTCCACACACTTCCGACACGGGTATTACCTGAGGTGATCACAAGTGAGGCCTGCTCTAATCAGGATGCAATAAAGCACCTCCCAGTGTGTCAGTCAGGGGAGTGTGTTATCAGAGATTCATTGTACAACAGAGGCCTGCTGGAGTCTCTGGGAGAGTGGTCTCAGCGGGGCTGGCTGAGGGGCCACGGGGCTAGGTGTTAGCCAAAACGTTGGGGTCCTCCCCAAGGTCCGGTAAGTGACTGTCGCAAGGCCAGAGACAGGTGGACTTCTGGGCCACAATCCTCCAAAAGCACTGGACTTTGTTAAAGCCTAGGAAGTGCTGGAGCCCAGGCTGGAAAAGCCGCATGGTCGTACCGTGTGTGAACGGTGTTATAAGTGAGGTAGGAATACTCCTGTTTAGTTAGAGCCCAGACGGGCAAGGTGTTTGTTTTGTTGTTTTGTGTTTTGTTCTGTGAAAATAAACCTCACATTTGTACCTGCAACCCGGCTGTTGTGGAGATGATTGTGAGAATGACCCCCGAGAGAGCTAATCCCTCACAATATATAGACCCCCACCAGCCTAATTGAGTTACTTTTTTGTTTGCAGATTGATTTGTAACTTGATATAGTCTGTTTATATAATGGTAAGATCTTAAATTGTGCAATTTTCTTGCCAAAGTAAGGGATTATTTAGTGATTCATGGACATGTGCTGTTCATGTTGACGAAGGTCAGCCGATTCATTAATTGATTTTAGTCTGTTTAATCACACATAGTGTGACAGTGTAAAAACAATGAAGAAATGCACTACTTACAGCAGATCCATTTTACAAACGAAACATGCCCATAGAAAACTATTGGTCTGTGAAAACCTGCAGGTAGAATTTGGATGCCATCCATGTTCTGTTTGTTTACCACTGATCCATTGCATAGAAAAATGATAAAAAGCTAGAAAAAAATAAAAATAATGGTGAAGAAACAGAGACATGTCCTCAACTTAGACCTTTGTGGATGCCAAACTTGGGTGCAACATGATTATGGTTTATGCATCTGCAAAAGCGACACAAATTTGTAAATGAGCACGTGTCTAGAAAAGTATTTCTGATACTTTTAGTATTATTAATGTTGCAGAAAAATCACAAAAATCATTGGTGGGAATGTGTTAAGACAAGCATTTCTTATGCCAGAATTAATAGCAAACCCCCCAGGTGTACGATGGGCTAGAATTATTAAGAAGTAATAACTTCACTGGAAATTGTGTGTGCCAGAAAAATTACATCTGTGCCATTAAGAAGCTGACATAAATTTATGGTCTATGGTCAAAATACTGTAGCACATTCGGGCCGTGGTCTCCTTGTTCAGGGCCTGTCTCTTTCTGCACACACCCACCCACTTTTTGTAAATGTGGAGGGGGAGGTGCCACGAAAACTGCCATCAAATGTTAAGAAATTAATGTATCCTAGTCTCTGTTCATCATTACATGATTTGTGTTGATGGGTGTTTTAATTAGAGATGAGCTAATTTCTCAAAAATTAGATTTTTCGAAAAAATTTGGTTCGATCAGAATCTATTTGTGGTGAATTGTATAAAAAATGGCTATTTCATGGCTGCAGAGAGCATTTATAGGGGCGTAGAACACTGTGCCTTGCAGTAATATGCATATGGAGTCTGCTGTGGTAGTGAAACAATACTGTGAGTCAGTATGACATGCAGCTAAACTAATAACTCAAGTGTGAACTCAGCTTTGCAGGTCAATGTTTGCGCCAAGAAGAAGAGCACTCCTTTTACACCGTCGGCAGCTGATTCCACATAGATGTCTACAGAACCTGTTCTATTAAACACTTATACAAGTAGAGCCCCCTGACAAAGTAAAGGGGGTATCAGCAGTAAGTTAGTGTTGACGTCACTGATTATTTTGCCCTTCATCTGATCCATCAGAACAATAACCCACAAAAAATGGATCCTGTCTGTGGAGCATCCGCCTTCACTCGGTCAGCATTTGGTCAGTAATCCATCAGTATTGCTAAAACAAAAAAAAAAGGATTGGATCCAAAACATGTGATGACACGTGAATGGAATATTTGCATGTCTTCTGTGTTTTGTACCCACTCCTGCTTTTGGCTACCAAATCATAAGCCAATTCTGATACAAAATAGGGACCATGTTATGCAAGCCTTACAGCTGTTACATGGACAGGATTCATTGTGCATCTAATTTTTCCTTCCTTATGACAAATCAGAAGAAGGGTCAAAAAAATGTAATCCAGGCTGAAAGGCAAAATAGTGGCCCAGTCATGAAGTGCGGAGGGTGGGAACAGCATAAGAAGTCCAGAGTGGCCCTATGACATAGTGGTGAGTGGAAGCAGCATGACGAGACCACAGAGTGGCCCAATAACAGAGTCTGGAGGTGGCGGCAGCAGCAGCACCAGGGGAAGGCCACAGGGTGGCACAATGACAGTGTGGAGGTGGCGGCAGCATCAGGAGGCCACAGAGTGTCACAATAACAGAGTGTGGAGGTGGCAGCAGCAGCATTAGGAGGTCAGAGTTGCACAATAACAGAGTGTGGAAGTGGAGGCAGCAGCATCAGGAGGAAGGCACAGGGTGGCACAATGACAGTGTGGAGGTGGCAGCAGCAGCAACAGCACGAGGAGACCAAAGAGTAGAACAGTGACAGAGTGTGGAGGTGGCAGCAGCAGCATCAGGAGGAGACCACAGAGTGGCAAGGTGACATAGTGTGGAGGTGGCAGCAGCATCAGGAGACCAGAGAGCGGCAAAGTGACATAGTGTTTAGGTGGCAGCAGCATCATCAGAAGACCACAGAGTGGTAAGGTGAAATGCGATAAGTTACAATTCCAGCTCACCCGTGCATGAATACTCCACGTGCATGGAAGGACCAGGGGATCCAGAATGTAATGAGAAAGAGAAAAAATCTGGCACTGTAGATGCTTTGCTGTAGAAATTGTCCATTTATTACAGCAACATAAATCCACATACAGACAATGCAGACACAAGCTGTACTCTGTTGATGCGTTTCGGATGAAGTCCTTAATCGTAACACAGGTGGGTGCTGGACTGAAACAATACATACTTCCTTTAAAGATTCCACTCCCACTAAGTGGGAGTGGAAAAGAGAAAAGGAATTAGTGCCACCAGCATCATGCACCTGGGAGCAATCACATATGGGTGTAGCACTGACAAGCATACCAAAGAGCGTGGTCTACAATAATATGTTACTATGTCAGTGCGTCAAAAACCGCATGATGTGAACAGACACATAATAAAACAATATAAAATACATATTAAAATCTGATATGAGTCTATCGACAAACAATGGCACAGTGCATTACCATGGACAGGTTGTGAGAACAAATCATTGATAGAAATACATGAGTTCTCTCTTTAAATAAAGACCTGAAGGCATTCTAGTCTTGATTCAAAAATAGGATTTTAGAGCATTTAAACTATATATCCAATCCTACTGCTGCCAAACATTTCATTATTAAACACGATCACAAGGTGAACTCCTTTCATGCCTTTGCTTTTGAGAAGGTTTGCTCTCATCCTAGGGGAGGTGATATCAAAAAAGCGATCTTGCTAAGGGGAGCTTATTGGATATTTAGACTTAACACTAGAATGCCTTCAGGTTTTAATTTAAAGAGAGAACTCATGTATTTCTATCAATGATTTGTTCTCACAACCTGTCCATGGTAATGCACTGTGCCATTGTTTGTCAATAGTCTCATCTCAGATTTTAATATGTATTTTAAGTTGTTTTGTTATGTGTCTGTTCACATCATGTGGTTTTTGTCGCACTGACATAGCAACATATTATTGTAGACCATGCTCTTTGCTATGCTTGTCAGTGCTACACCAATATGTGATTGCTCCCAGGTGCATGATGCTGGTGGCACTAATTCCTTTTCTCTTTTCCACTCCCACTTAAGGAAGTATATATTGTTTAAGTCCAGCACCCACCTGTGTTACGATTAAGGACTTTGTCCGAAACGCATCAACAGAGTGTCACTTGTGTCTGCATTGTCTATATGTGGATTTATGTTGCTGTAATAAATGAAAGATTTCTACTGCAAAGCATCTCTTTCTGATAAGGTGATATAATGTGAAAGTGGCAGCAGCATCAGGAGACCACAGAGTGGTAAGATGACATAGTGTATGGAGGTGGCTGCAGCATCAGGAGACTACAAAGTAATCCGGTGACAGAGTGGGGAGGTGGGTGGCAATACCTGTACCAGCTGAAGATGGTGAGTAAAAGAAGGAGCACTTGGCATCAGATGTGTGGAATCAGGCAGGCTGCAGCATCAGAATAGTAGCTGAGGCAGGTAGCCAGAAGATACCGGTCTCTTTTGTCAAAGTGTTGGTGTGGCACCATGATTGATCTAGTCTGATGCATCAGGCATTAATGGGTGGAAATCCTGGCTGATCCACGCCTGATTCATCTTGACAAGTCAGTCTCTCCACATTTTGGGTGGACAGGTGAGTACTTTTTGGAGTGACTATGACCCCCGCCGCACTAAACACCCGCTCTGATGCCACACTACTGGCCAGGCAGGACAGATTTTCCAGTGCAAACTTGGCCAGCTGCAGCAACAAATCCAGTTTGGCTGCCCAGTAGTCCAGTGGATCTTCAATGTCGGATGGCAGGATGCACTCCAAGTATGCCACCACCTGCTGGTTTAGGTTCTGCTCCAGGTCTAGCTGCTGGTGAGTAGTTTCTTCACTAGGCGGGTGAAGAAAGCTGTTCATCAGCGACTCTAGACTCAAGTGGCTGCTGATGGAGCTGGAAATGCTTCTACCCCCTGACCCTGACACACCAGCCATGACAGAGGAATATGAGCACAGTGGGCCCCTGGTCAAACCTGCGAGAGGATGGACGATGGCACAGATAGGCAGCGGCCAACTGACTAAATAGGATGTCTCTGTAGCAGTTCAGTTTGTCCTCCCTCTCAGCCAATGTAAAAAAAATGCCCCCATTTTGGACCGGTAGTGAGGGTCCAACAAGGTGGAGAGCCAGTAGTCATCCCTCTGCCGAATGGTGAAAATTTGGCTGTCACTATGCAAGCAAGTGAGCATGCATTAGGCTATTTGTGCAAGTGACGCGGGGGGACTCTCTGCCTCCATCTCCACTGCATACTGCCACTGCGTGTCTAGGTCCTTTTGTCTCGTCTTCCTCATCGCCCTGTAGCTCCTCTGGCTGCTCCTGCTCCTCCTCTCCTGTCACCTTTATATAAAAAACACCCATTTCCCTACACATTTCTTATGTCTCAATGTCCTCCTCCTCCAGTTCAGCCCCCACAGAGCTCATGTGGCCATGAGATCTAGATGCCACATCTCCAGTCCCCTGACCAGCCAGATTTACCAGCATCTGTTCCAGGACATGAAGCAGTGGAATGACGTTGTTCATCCTGTATTCACTAGATGAAGTACCGCACTCCGTATTGGCTGGTGCCCGCAAGGACTTTGTAGTCGTAACACAATAGTGGAGAATTACGGCACACAACTTCTTAGATTTGCAATTATTCAAATTTGAATAGTATCACTTTACATCATCAACATGATCCAGTTACAATCCCCATGTCATAACTGTAGAAAAAATGGTTACAAAATTATACATGATTAGAGAAGGCAGAAGATACACTTGTCAAATTGAATGCATGCATATAGCTCCCAATATATTATGAAAAAAGGCAAAAGAACTGCAAGGGGTGAATAAATGTTAAAAAGGGGGGGAGTTGGGTGGGCAGGTGATCAAATAATGTAAGGATACAAGGGTAAGTTTGTAGAGGCCCGATGATCAAAAGGACATCATGAAGGGTTAAATATACCGGTCCTGGAGCACTACAGGGGGAAGTTATAGAGGCAGGCTGCAGACATAAGTATGTTGCCAATATGGAAGGCTAGAGATTTGGGAGGCAGGAGTCTTACCTGGGAGCGATTGTGGTGGAGTACGCTGGATCACAGGCTACTGCCTGTATGTGCGGCTATTTAAAGTATGCCGGTGTGCGGGCAATGCCGGGCAAGTGATGTGGAAATCATGTGACCGGAAGTATCGTTGTGCCTTCCACCTGCGTGTCAGATGTTACCAGCTTCCTGTCATGTGTGTTTGTCACGTATGGGGGGCGGAAAGGAAGGAGATGATCGTATGTAGAGTGAATTATATTATATACTATACAGAATGGAGGCTAATTGTTGTTCATCAGGATATATATATAAATAACAAATCATTCATATAATATTGCCTAGCAAGATGCATCTTCATACATATCATCATCATGCAGCATCAAAGAAAAACGAGCAATAAATACATTATGTATAATCACATATATATATATGAGACATATGTGAAATTGTTAATCCATATGACTGTCCCTATGTTTATAAGATTAGACTATATTTATATTAACGGACCTTATATATTACGAAAATGAGTACATGAGAAGATGAAAGACGGAAAGGGGAGAAAAAAGGGCAACATCTACAAAATTACACAATTATATAATATTCATGTTAATCCTCATGTACTGCGGAGATAAACATGTGGACCAGCGAAGTAGACTGAAGAGGGAGAAAGGGGAGGGAAGGGGAACCAAATATATCTCACCCTTACTGGATATCGGAAATTATATCAGCGTGTCTGGAAAAAATGGAAATGAGAAAAAAAAGATTAAACACATATCATGTAGAAAGTTCTATATATTAATAAAGAAATCACATTCCCGATTTAAACCATTGGGTGATAGTTCCGAGCTTGTGGATCCAATGTGGCTCTCGCGGTTTAAGAAATAGGGTTAGATCACCGGGCGATCCACTTGTTCAAGTATTTGGAACTGTAGTTGTGAGACACAATGTTTTCGATCCTTAAAATGATACGGAACGGGTAGCATAGTATGTTCAAGTCGGATGGTGGACTTATGTTTGCTGATTCTGTCGCGAGCATGTTACGTTGTTCCACCGACATATGCTAACCCGCATGGACATTTAAGCAGGTAGACTACGAAACTTGAGTCGCACATAAAAAATCCCTTGATGGGAAAATGCTGTCCAGTACGTGGATGAGTGATGTATTCACCCTTTATTACGCTCGAACATTGTGCACAGTGTAGACAAGGGAAAGTTTCGCGTTGTTGGCTCCTCAAGAATGACTGAGTATTTTAGTTAAGCTACCTATATCCGCTCTCACTAGTTGGTCCTTAATGTTTTGTCATCTCTTATAACAGGTGATGGGTGGTTGGTGAAATTCCTCAATATGTGGGTATGCTTTATTCAACAGGGACCAGTGTTTCCGTAAAGCCTGACGTATTTTAGGTACAAGGGGATGGTACGTTGTGACACACGCTACTCGTTTTGAATTGCTTGTTCGTGGTTTACTAATCTCTCCTAGGCTCTGCCTAGCTGTATCAAGTATATGTTGTGGATAACCCCTCATATAGAACTTGTGTGTCATCTCATCCAATCTTTCAACCTTCGTGTCGTGATTGGAAACTATGCGATCGACTCGCATAAATTGTGATTTAGGCAGGGAATTTTGGGTGGCTCTAGGGTGACAGCTATTATAATGGAGAAGGCTGTTGCAATCTGTAGGTTTATGGAATAGATCAAATGTGATGTGGCCCTCTGAATCCAACTTGACCAATGTATCCAGGAAGCTGATAGCCTCATGACTTGTGTGCATGGTGAAACCCAGTTCCGGATAAATCTGGTTAAGGTCCTGTACAAACTCATCAATAGAAACTAAAGGGCCCCTCCATATGCTAAAAATATCATCTATAAAATGCAACCAAACAATGGAGAATTCTTGGAACAGAGGATGTGTATATACAAAAGTTTCTTCGAATGATGCCATAAATGCGTTAGCATAGGGAGGGGCCACATTTGACCCCATTGCGGTGCCCCTTTTCTGGCCATAAAAGGTGTCACCAAACATGAAGACATTTTTTGTTAGAATAATCCTCAAAAGTTCAAGGCAAAACTCTTGTTCTGTTTGTAGTCCTGATTGTGTTTGCAACAATCTGGCTGTGGCCTGGATACCCTTGTCGTGCTCTATAGAAGTATAAAGGCTATAAAGGCTATAGTGACACATCAAGTGTCACTAATGTGCAATGCGATGGGATTTGTAGTTGCCGTATTTTGGACAGAAAGTCAGATGTGTCTAATATGAAAGAGCTGGAATTTTTGGTGAGTGGTGTGAGGATTTTCTCCATGTAGACCGCCAATGGTGAAAAAATGGAGTCACAGGAGGCTACTATGAGGCGTCCTGGGGGGGTATGTACATTTTTATGAATCTTGGGCAATGTATGAAAGTCCGGAATAATCGGGTTCTGTTTAGTGAGAAAGATGGCAGTTTTAGTGTTGATGATCCCTCTACTGGAATATGTTAAAATAATATTTGAGATAAGTCCCTGAATACATATAGTGGGGTCTTCATGTAGAATCTCTATAGGTAGAATTATCGGCTAACTGTCTCCTGATTTCCCTAAGATAATCTGCCCTGTTCATTACCACTAATGTGCCGCCCTTGTCGGCTGGTTTAATGATAAGATCTTTGTGTTCCTGTAGGGTTTTAAGGGCCATCCTCAACATGGGTCTAACCAAAAAGCATGAATTGCAGTCATATTGGTACACAAACCCAATTCATCACATGCCCATATTCTCTGCTGCCATGTCCAGGGCACGATTTGAGGCCATCCTGAGTTTCCTGTACTTTAGCGACAACACCACCTCCCATCCCAGAGGCCACCCAGCTTTTGACCGGCTCCACAAAATTCGGCCCCTCATAGACCACTTCAACAACAAATTAGCAGATGAGCAAAACATCTGCGTAAACGAGTCCCCTATACATTTTACCGGATGCCTTGGCTTCAAACAATACATCCCAAGCAAGCGCGCCCTGTATGGGGTCAAATTGTATAAGCTCTGTGAAAGGGCCACAGGCTATACCCACAAATTTCAGATCTATGAGGGTAAAGATCAGACCCTGGAGCCGGTCGGTTGCCCTGACTACCTGGGGAGCAGTGGGAAGACAGTCTGGGACTTGGTGTCACCCTTATTTGGCAAGGGGTACCATCTTTAAGTGGACAATTTCTACACAAGTATGCCCCTCTTCAGGCATTTGTTCCTAGAACAGTGTTACGACCAGAGGATGTGTATTAGTCCAATATTTCTGACTGCTGACTCTCAGAGACAGGACCCTGGTGTCTGCACCTGTTACCTTGAATGCAGCTACCTGCAGTAGTGTGAACAGAGTCCAACAAAGGCAGAATAAAGGAACAGATAGTCTTTACTGGCAGACAGTATTCAAATGTCACTTGACAGATACAGGCAACACAAAGTTCAGAGCAATATAGCATGCAGATATAAGCAGTCTCATAGGCAGCGCAGGGTCTGGATCCAGGCAGACTTACAGGAGGAGATGGACAGATGCGTAGTCAGGCAGTGCAGATATAAGCGGTCTCGTTGTCAGGCAGTGCAGAGGTCTATAATCCAGGTGATCCAATAAACAGACAGCAGGCAGATGCGTAGTCAAATGAAGCAGAGGTCAGAATCCAGGAAATCCAATAAACAGACACAGTGGAATGCTTCAGCGGGGGTCAAGAGGTACAACAACCCTGCTTGGGCACTACATGATGAGTGAAGCTGCCTTAAATACAAAATAGTCCAGCCTCCGGGTGGGGATGGCAATCAGGAACCAGCTGCCTACTCCTATAAGAAAGGGAGAGGTGCACGCGCGCGTGCTATAGCTCATCAGATGACACCTGGCAAAGAGGACGGATGCGGTGGTATGCTGGCGGGCACCTGCGTCTCCTACAAGGTAAGCCAGTACTGGGACCCATAGTGCTGCAATGTGTAGACAGCGATCTGCCACCCTTCCGTGGAGACGCAGATCCCATACTGACAAACAGATTGGCTGCTGTGGCACCGCGCGACCTAGTCGACGGGGCTTCCCCCAACGGCTCGTTACCACCTGTCTTGCAAGGGGGGAGAGGGCTGCCTTGTGTAATGAAGAACTGCTCGTGGTGAAATGGAAAGCCAAGCGTGACGTTTACATGCTCTCCTCCATTCACGCAGCCACAACAATACAAATTGAACGAGCAACCAGTGTCACTGAAAAGCCCCTCTGTGTCCACGACTATAATTCGCTCATGGGAGGGGTGGACTTCAATGACCAGATGTTGGCTCCTTATTTAGTTTCCCGACGCACCAGACGCTGGTATATGAAGGTGTCTGTATATTTAATTCAATTGGCTGTATATAATAGTTTTGTTCTCTACAGTAAGGCTGGGAGAACAGGATCCTTCCTCAAATTTCAGGAAGAGATCATCGAGAACCTCCTGTATCCAGGAGGTTATGTGGCCCCATCCACCAGTGTAGTGAGCTCTCTACACGAGTGACATTTCCCCAATGTCGTTGCTGGTACCTCAACCCAACTGTCACCCCGAGAAAGATGTTGTGTCTGTAGCAGGAGTGGAATAAGGCATGACACCCGCTATTTCTGTCCTGACTGCCCTGACCACCCTGCCCTAAGCTTATGGGAGTGTTTCCGGAAGTACCACACACAGGTACACTTAGCATAGGGATTGCATCTCACAGGACAGGCACACAGGGCTATTAGGGCCCGATCACACAGAGCTGCTGCAAACCTCTCCTTTCACCTGGGACAAAATGCATAATGTACTTCGCCGCATCTTTGGGCTATTTGTGCTTTGCACATTGTCCCATGGGGAAGGAGAGGTTTGTCCTATAAAGGTAAAAAAAAACACCAGTAAGCAAAAAAGTTTACAAATGCAACAGAACTTTACTTTTCCCATTTTTTTATACAAAGTTGGCATTTGACCGAGATATTTATCTTACCCAGCATGGGTATATGTAAAATGACACCCCAAAACACATTGCCCAACTTCTCCTGAGTATGGCGATATCACATGTGTGACACTTTTTTGCAGCCTAGGTGGGCAATGGGGCCCACATTCCAAAGAGCACCTTTTGGATTTCACAGGGCATTTTTTACACATTGTGATTTCAAACTACTTCTCACACATTAGGGCCCCTAAAATGCCAGGCCAGTATAACTACCCCACAAGTGACCCCATTTTGAAAAGTAGACACCCCAAGGTATTTTGTGATGGGCATAGTGAGTTCATGTAAGTTTACATTTTTTGTCACAAGTTAGTGGAATATGAGACTTTGTAAGAAAAAAAAAATCCTCATTTTCCGCTAACTTGTGACAAAAAAAAATAAAAGTTCTATGAACTCACTATGCCCATCAGCAAATACCTTAGGGTGTCTACTTTCCGAAATGGGGTTATTTGTGGGGTTTTTCTACTGTCTGGGCATTGTAGAACCTCAGGAAACATGACAGGTACTCAGAAAGTCAGAGCTGCTTCAAAAAGCGGAAATTCACATTTTTGTACCATAGTTTGTAAACGCTATAACTTGTACCCAAACCATTTTTTTTTACCCAAACATTTTTTTTTTATAAATTTAGCGAAAAATTTATATATAGATGTCGTTTAAAAAAAAAATATATATATATATACAACTGAAAGTGAAAAATGTCATTTTTTGGCAAAAAATTCTGTAAATTTTGATTAATAACAAAAAAAGAAAAAATGTCAGCAGCAATGAAATACCACCAAATGAAATCTCTATTAGTGAGAAGAAAAGGAGGTAAAATTCATTTGGGTGGTAAGTTGCATGACCGAGCAATAAACAGTGAAAGTAGTGTAGTGCAGTGCAGAATTGTAAAAAGTGGTCTGGTCATTAATGGTATTTAAGCTAGGGGGGTGGAGGTGGTTAAATAGCCGCACACACAGACAGTAGCCTCTGATCCAGCGTACTCCACCATAATCGCTCCCAGGTGAGGCTAGTTTCACACTAGCGTTCGTCGGTCCGCTCGTGAGCTCTGTTTGAAGGAGCTCACGAGCGGACCCGAACGCCTCCGTCCAGCCCTGATGCAGTCTGAATGGAGCGGATCCGCTCAGACTGCATCAGTCTGGCGGCGTTCAGCCTCCGCTCCGCTCGCCTCCGCACGGACAGGCGGACAGCTGAACGCTGCTTGCAGCGGACAGCTGTCCGCCTGGCCGTGCGGAGGCGAGCGGATCCGTTCAGACTTACAATGTAAGTCAATGGGAACAGATCCGCTTGAAGAGGTAACCATATGGCTCAATCTTCAAGCGGATCCGTCCCCCATTGACTTTACATTGAAAGTCTGAACGGATCCGCTCAGGCATCTTGCGCACTTAGAAATTTTTCTAAGTTATTAATGCAGACAGATCCGTACTGAACGGAGCCTCCGTCTGCATTAATATGATCGGATCCATTCAGAACGGATCCGATCAAGCGCTAGTGTGAAAGTAGCCTAAGACTCCTGCCTCCCAAATCTCTAGCCTTCCATATTGGCAACATACTTATGTCTGTACAATACTTTATCTGCAGCCTGCCTCTATAACTTCCCCCTGTAGTGCTCCAGGACCGGTATATTTAACCCTTCAGGGTGTCCTTTTGATAATCGGGCCTCTACAAACTGACCCTTGTATACTTACATTATTTGATCACCTGCCCTCTCTTCCGCCGAACCCCCCCCCCCTTTTTTTACATTTATTCACCCCTTGCAGTTCTTTTGCTTTTTTTCTCACAGATATTTAGCATAATATATTGGGAGCTATATTCATGCATGCAATTTGACAAGTGTATCTTCTGCCTCCTCTAATCATGTATAATTTTGTAACCATTTTTTCTACACAATTTTTTTATTTTATTTCCCATTTGGAATCAAGTCACTCATTATTTCTTTTACTTTAATTATAGATTTTGACCGCTGAAGAAGGCAATTCTGGCCGAAACGTACGGTCATTGTACTCACCGATTGTGACTACCATTATGACATGGGGATTGTAACTGGATCATGTTGATGATGTAAAGTGATACTATTAAAACTTGAATAATTGCAAATCTAAGAAGTTGTGTGCCGCAATTCTCTACTACTGTTGTTCATCCTGTAGTCCTCGCGACTGACAAATAATGTGGCCTCCTCAAAGGGCCTGAGCAAACAGCAGGTGTCACGTATGAGCTGCCTCTGGCTGACATCGAATTTACACAGGGGTGTACTCCTGTCGGCTTGGATCATCAAGAAATTGTTTATGACCTTTATCTGTTCGTAGAATTCCAATGTGTGGAAACGTGGCATATCAGCCTATGTTGGCGGATGCCGCTGCTGCTCAAGGAGGATGTGCTTTGCGGTATATGAGTGGCTTAAGTGCATGTAAAGTTTCCTGGCCATTTTTAGGATGTCTTGCAGATGGGTGGAAGACTTTAGGAACCACTGGACAACCAGATTGAACATGTGTGCCATGCAGGGCGCAAGGCTCAGCTTCACATTCACCCAGTGGGCCATACAGGACATGTATTGTCCCTGAACATAGTTATAGCTCCACACGTCGCCGCTGCTGTGCACTTTGGTGGACAACGACAGGCTCAAGGAATGGACTGGCCCACCTTCTGTTCTACATACTTGTGCAGGTCTGGTCCTGTCTTTTTGGCAAATAAATTACGGCTTGGGAGTCTCCACCTCGGCTCGGCACAAGCCATCAGTTCTCTGAAAGGTGCAGAGTCCACCACTTGGAAAGGGAGGGACTGCAGCACCAGCAACTTGGCCAGAAGCACATTCAGCTTCTGCACCGTTGGATGAGTGCAAACAATTTTTTGTCTCTTGGCAATCGCTTTGGTGATCGATTGCTGACGGAATAACTGACGAGGAGTAGGAGGAGAAGCAGGAGCATCAGGACCAGCAGATGATGGGATGGACAGACAGCTCTCTCAGCTGAGGTGGTGGAGCCTTGACTTCCTGAAATTGGGTGCGTGCCACTGGGTGATGCAGCGGTTGCTGCGGCAGGCTGGACCATGACATTTGAGCCATGGTTCTCCCAGACCACTTTATGGGAAAGCTGCATATTTTGACTCAGAGCAGGTAGGCTCGTGTGAAGCTGGTGGTTTACTCCGGGCATGTTTAACTCCCGACCTCCCACTGTTGCCACCCTGCTGACTCTCGGCCACTGGATGGCTCCACCTCTGCCTCACAGGCAAGATGCCACTCTCTTCTCCCGCTGATGATGAAGCCCCTAATTCACCAGGCTCCCAAGTGCTATCAGCTACATCATCATCATCGAGTACTATCTGCAGGTCACTGAGGTCCTCCTCAATGGTCTTTGTGTCAGGAGCCTGACCGCTCGCAACACCAGCTTCCATCTCCTCATCACTACTTGCCCGCCTACCGGAGGAATCGGAAGATGTCTCCTCCACATCTTGGTTGGCCAGTAGCTGCTGACTGTCCTCTATTAGCTTGTACTTTCTGTATAGTGGAGCTAAGCCCACAGCATATAATACTTCTTTGGCTGAGGGAACAGAAAAGGACAGAGGCAGGTTGAGACACGTGAGGGCACAGGGCCTGCTTCCGGGCCATGCCAACTAAGGTTTGTGTGTGAAAAACCCACCGACTCTTGGCTGGGGGTGTCTGATGTCACTTGGGATGAAGTCGATGACCGAGTCAACCATTCAAGAACCACTGGGTTACTGGTCAAGACATGACCGCTAGATGACACCGGGAGTTCAGGTCTCTCGCTATGACTCCTCCTTACTCTGCTGTGACCTTTGCCTGCCCCAGAAACATTTAGTCCTCTGCCACTCCCCTGTACAGGGTCTGGCACTTCTCTCTCTGACATACTGTTAGATAGAATAAATAAATAAAATGAAAATTGAAACACCCCAAAAAAGTCTGTAATTTTCTCACTCCACCAGACAACAGCTAATAAGATCTCCCCCCTCCCTAATACACACTAAAAAGTGCTTTGGAACATATAACTGGACCGCTGAACGGCAAATATATATTTTCTTGCCACTAATACACGCCAAAAAGGGATGCAATTTTCTAACTTCACCACACAACGGCAAATACATTTATTTCTGCCACTAATACACGCCAAAAAGGACTTTAGAACATAACTGCACTGCTGAACGGCAAATAAGCCCTTACTTTTTTCTACTTATACACTCCAAAAAAGGCTTTAGAACATATAACTGCGCCGCTGAATGGTAAATAATATATATATATTGTTGCCACTAATACATGCCACAAAAAGCTTTAGAACGTATAACTACACAGCTGAACGGCAAATAATATATATATATTTTTTTGCCACTAATCAATGCCAGAAAGGGCTTTAGAACCTATAACTGCACTGCTGAACGGCAAATATATATATTTTTGCCACTAATACATGCCAAAAAGGGTTTTAGTACATATAACTTCACAGCATAAGGGCAAATAAGACGTAGAAATATTTTCTTGTAATACACCCTGTTAATGGCTGTATCAAATAGCACTTGCACCCCAATAATAAGAATGGTTTGCTGGAATTACAGAGCTGTATAATGGCAATTTGGACCCGGAAGTCAGTGCAGCAAGGTGTAATAGGATTGTTTCTCTTACCCAGGCTGTTAACTCCCCTAATGAACCATGTTCTGCTTCAATATTGTGGAATGATTCCTCCCTATCCTTTCCCTGAACTTCTATACAGCAAAATAAAAGTTTTCAAGTCTTTCCTAGCATCTGCTTATGTCTCTCCCTGCACTAAGTACACTTGAAAATGGCTGAATCCAAGATGGCTGAGGCTATTCATAGGGCTGTGACATCACAGGGCTGCATGGCTGCTGATTGGCTGCATGCATGGCATTGTGGGTGATCCCTCGTTCCCAGAGTTCCTTGCTCCAGGTCCAAACATGTGCAGAAGCAATTTTAGGAAACAATGTGATTCCTTACCAGGAAGCAGGAGGAAATTCGGATTCAGTGCGAATAGAATTTTTCCTGAAATTCAGATCGAATTCCACTTCGTCAACTTTGATACGCTCATCTCTAGTGACAATCCTAGCACAAGGGTTACACAAGGTTTAGTAAATGCAAATCTCCCCCATTTTGTTTTAACTTCTTTTTTTTTTACATTTTGGTGTGGAAAACTATATTAATCGTAGGATTTCTTTTTCTTTTCTTTCTTCTCTTTATAGGTTGGATGTAAAATTGCCGTTGTAATGTTCATTTATTTTTTGGCAACTAATTACTATTGGATTCTGGTTGAAGGACTCTACCTGCACAGCTTGATTTTTGTAGCATTCTTTTCAGACACTAAATACTTATGGGGCTTTACGCTTATAGGCTGGGGTAAGTTACTATTTTTATATATATATATATATATATATATATATATATGTATTACTAGAAATAAAGCATGAAGTCTGAGTACAAATGTATTAACTTTGAATTTGTGATATTATATATAGTTACATATGGTTAATACCTATGAAAAAAGTCCATCAAGTTCAACTAAGGGGTGGGTGGTTATGTGAGAGGTAGCGAGACCTAGATTTCTACACATTTTCATAATCATTTATGTCACTTACTTTTAAGAATTCATCTAAGCCATTTTTAAAAACTGTTCTTCCTGTGACCACGTCCTGAGGTGGACTATTCCACATATTAGCAATTCTTACAGTAAAGAAAGCTTGACGCTTCTGGAGACTGAACATTTTCATCTCCAGTCGGAGGCAGTGTCCCCTTGTCTTTTGAGGTGATTTTGTATAGAACAGTTTTTCGCAATTTTTTTTATACAACCCATTTATATGTTTGTATAAGTTATTGATTTCCCCTTTTAGGCAGCTCTTCTCAAGACTAAATACATATAATTATTTTAATCTTTCCTCCTAACTAAGACCCTCCATGCCAGTTTAGTTGCCCTCCTTTGTACCTTTTCAAGCTCCAAAGCATCTTATCTGTGGACTGGTGCCCCCAGAACTGAACTGCATGTTCCAGATGAGGCCACACCAAATCTTTGTAAAGTGGTAATATTACATCCCTGACCTGCGAGTTCATGTCTCGTTCAATACATGACAATATCCTGCTAGACTTAGAAGCAGGTGACTGACATTGTATGCTTTTATTTAGCCTATGATCTTCAAGTACACCCAAATACTTACAAACCAGATTCCAAAAAAGTTGGGACACTATACAAATCGTGAATAAAAACTGAATGCAATGATGTGGAGGTGCCAACTTCTAATATTTTATTCAGAATAGAACATAAATCATGGAACAAAAGTTTAAACTGAGAAAATGTACCATTTTAAGGGAAAAATATGTTGAATCAGAATTTCATGGTGTCAACAAATCCCGAAAAAGTTGGGACAAGGCCATTTTCACCACTGTGTGGCATCTCCCCTTCTTCTTACAACACTCAACACACGTCTGGGGACTGAGGAGACCAGTTTCTCAAGTTTAGAAGTAGGAATGCTCTCCCATTCGTGTCTAATACAGGCCTCTAACTGTTCAATCGTCTTGGGCCTTCTTTGTTGCACCTTCCTCTTTATGATGCGCCAAATGTTCTCAATAGGTGAAAGATCTGGACTGCAGACTGGCCATTTCAGTACCCGGATCCTTCTCCTACGCAGCCATGATGTTGTGATTGATGCAGAATGTGGTCTGACATTATCTTGTTGAAAAATGCAGGGTCTTCCCTGAAAGAGATGACGTCTGGATGGGAGCATATGTTGTTCTAGAACCCGAATATATTTTTCTGCATTGATGGTGCCTTTCCAGACATGCAAGCTGCCCATGCCACACGCACTCATGCAACCCCATACCATCAGAGATGCAGGCTTCTGAACTGAGCGTTGATAACAAAAAGAACTTTGAATCGTGACTCGTCTGACCACAGAACAGTCTTCCATTTTGCCACACTCCATTTTAAATGATCCCTGGCCCAGTGAAAACGCCTGAGCTTGTGGATCTTGCTTAGAAATGGCTTCTTCTTTGCACTGTAGAGTTTCAGCTGGCAACAGCGGATGGCACGGTGGCTTGTGTTCACTGACAATGGTTTCTGGAAGTATTCCTGAGCCCATTCTGTGATTTCCTTTACAGTAGCATTCCTGTTTGTGGTGCAGTGTCATTTAAGGGCCCAGAAATCACGGGCATCCAGTATGGTTTTACGGCCTTGACTCTTACGCACAGAGATTGTTCCAGATTCTCTGAATCTTCGGATGATGTTATGCACAGTTGATGATGATAGATGCAAAGTCTTTGCAATTTTTCGCTCGGTAACACCTTTCTGATATTGCTCCACTATCTTTCTGCGCAACATTGTGGGAATTGGTGATCCTCTACCCATCTTGGCTTCTGAGAGACACTGCCACTCTGAGAAGCTCTTTTTATACCCAATCATGTTGCCAATTGACATAATTAGTGTTATTTGGTCTTCCAGCTCTTCGTTATGCTCAAATTTACTTTTTCCAGCCTCTTATTGCTACTTGTCCCAACTTTTTGGGGATTTGTTGACACCATGAAAATTTTAATCAACGTATTTTTCCTTTAAAATGATACATTTACTCGGATTAAACGTTTGATCTGTCATCTACGTTCTATTACAAATAAAATATTGACATTTGCCATCTCCACATCATTGCATTCGGTTTTTATTCACAATTTGTTTAGTGTCCCAACTTTTTTGGAATCCGGTTTGTATCTACAAATGACTCTCCCAGTGTAACTTGCCGTAGGATATATGATGCACCTACTGTACATTATTACTACCCAGATGCATAACTTTACATTTATCCACATTAAAACTCATTTGCCAAGTTGATGCCCAATCACTCAAGAGTGTCCAAGTCAGCTTGTAGTTTTTTGGACATCTTCCATAGACTGCACAGTACTACACATGTTAGTGTCATCTGCAAAAATAAAAAAAAAGTGCTATTTATCCCATCCTTGCTATCATTAATAAATTGAATAATAGGGTACTCATTTATATACTCTATTTAAATATTTTTTGGAGATTTGTGTTGCTCTCTTAATCCATCATTTTTTACAGATTTTTTTTAGGCCCTTTGTAAAGGCTACAGCTGACACCTCAGATTTGTGTTTTTATTGCCCTTTTTACAGTAGCTACAAGCCATGTGGGGTTTACTTTTAACCTTTTATACTGTACTTGGTACCTACAAGAATAATTTTTGCAGTGAAATTGCCCAATGTAGATTTAAAGATCTCCCATTTACCCTCTGTATTATTACAGTATGTTACAGGAGATGCTCCCAGTCAATGCTATGAAATGCTGCCTTAAACTCGAGGAAACTGGCCTTTTTAAAATTAGCCCCATCCAGCAATCTGTCTATCCAATCTGCAATATCCCAAAGGAGCACCCGGAAGTCAAGACACTGTTTGGCACTCACGGTCTCAGCGACAGATGACATTGTCTGTCTGCCTAATAATGGAGTCCCCTACCACCGGCATCTGCCTGACCTTTGCTGCACTTCTCTTCCCATCCCTCCTACAGCAGTCATCCTCATGGTTGCTAGGAGAAATGCCAGTCATACTTACTAGGGTGATCCAGCTCAGAACTAGCATCCCAGTCACTTTTCCCTCATAAAGTAGTGACAAATTAGCTGATTTCAGCTGTGTGTCATTTATGAACTAAAAGTAAGGGGCTGAAGAACATCAGCATCATAATTATTGCAGCAAAGGCCTTGAAAAGAGTCAAATCTACCTGAAAAGAGTCAGAGTTAGGCATCATGCACACAAACGTATTTTATTTCCGCGTCTGTTCCGTTTTTGTTTTTAGGACATTAAATGGAACTATTCATTTCAATGGGTCTGCAAAAAAGACGGAAGTTACTTTGTGTGTATTCCGTTTCCGAATTTCCGTTCCGCAAAAAAAGTCCTATTTTTGTCTGCATTACGGATAAGGATAGTACTATTCTATTAGGGTACAGCTGTTCTGTTCCGCAAAATACGGAATGCACACGGACGTCATCCATATTTTTTGCTGATACATTTTTTTTCACGGACTGCAAAATACATACGGTCATGTGCATGAAGCCTTAAGTTGAGTTCACACTTTAGTTATTTGGTCAGTTATTTCCATCTGCTATTGTGAGCCAAAACCAGTAGTGATGCCTACTCAGAGATCAGGCGTAATTTAAATATGTGCACCTATTCAGTATTTTTGACCCTCACCTGGTCTTGGCTCATAATAACTGACCAAATAACTAAAGCGTGAACTAAGCCTTATTCATAAGTTTCTGCTGTCCCCACCCTTCTGCTGATGATGGACAGTTCTCTTCTAGGGAGAAGACTCGTCAATCATCAGCATATGGGTGGTGACAGCAGGGGCTTATGAATAACCTTGACTCTTCTCAGGTAGATTTGATGACAGGTTTCCTTTAATTCCTGGTAACTATAAAACTTTGCTATTATTTATGAAGAATAAACTAATACTTTGCACAGTAAGGCTTACCAATATAAAGATTAGAAAATCTTCAAGGGAAGTTGGATGGGAAGGACAAAAAATAAAATGGATATTGGGGATTAGAATGATAACTAAAAAGTTAGTTAAACATGAAACATTTAAGGCATGTAAAATGGGATAGAATCTAAGCTACTGTCTGTGTGAATAGTTTAGCAACTGTGGCTAAAGATTTAACCATGTGTTTAAGGTCCGGTCAGACAGCAGGATCTGCATGCAGATCACTGCTAATTGCCAGGATGCACCTGTAATTGCTAGGCACACCTATACATACTACATGGTACAGGTGCAGACCAGCAAGTGCAGGTGTAACCTAACAATTACCTGTGATCTTCATGAGGATCCCGCTGCTCGCCCACATCATGTATGAGCAGGCTTATACAGACAAGAAATGTAAACACATAGGGCCAGATTTATCATTACTCTGACAGCTCACTCCACTTTCACATATGGCTAAAGCCAGTTTTAGCCAAGTCAGATTTATGATCGGCCCTTTAAGACTGTAATAAATGTGACTTGACGGTAGCAGTTTATCCGTCAGTAAGCAGCTTTACAAAAGTTTCATGTCTTTACGAAAAAGTTGCATGTTTTATTAAAATCGCATAAGATAAGCATGGTCCTCACTGGAGTGAAATTGCGCATTTTTGCGACTTTTTAAATAGTCGCAATAGTAAATCTGTCTAGAGATTCATTTACATAAGAAATTGCACCCACTTTCAGAAAACCGGCAAGCATAGTGCAGAGCCAATAAAAGTTGCAAATTATTGCGCAGTTTAAGCGATTGTGCAAAAATTTTTGACTTTTTTACTCCATTATTCTGACTTGAGCTAATGATAAATCTGGCCCATAGTATGCTAAACCTCATTGATGTACATATCAGAGCTGTGAATGAGGATGGATGTGTCTATGCAGTGTCTGACCTGACCGAAAACAATCTTAGGGACAGTGTACAGCAGGGGCGTCATTAGGTCAAAACATTCGGGGCTTAAGCCCCGGATGTTTTGTCCAGTGCCCCGAATGTTATGCTGGCATGGTAGCACATTTTTTTGGGGCTATTCCAGGGCCCTTTAATATTGATTGGACCTGGGCAACCCACCACAGATCATCACCCCCACCCCTCTTGTACTGGTCCAGCTGATCTGCTACTTGCGGGCTGCGCAGTCATGAGTTTAGTTACTTCGGTGTGTAATCCTGTCCCGTGGCGCGTGATTCAGGACGGGATTGCGCACCCTAGTGACTGAATTCATGCCCGCGCAGCCCGCTAGTAGCAGATCAACGGAACAAGTACAAGGGGGTGGGGGGATGATCTGTGGGGTCGCCCAGGGTCCACTCCCATCAATATTAAAGGGCCCAAGCAAAGATTTCTGCAGTGGTGAGGAAATGAAACGTAGATATTGGAAAGTTACCGAATGTTGTATTATACACTCACCTGAAGAATTATTAGGAACACCATATTAATACGGTGTTGGATCCCTTTTTGCCTTCAGAACTGCCTTAATTCTACGTGGCATTGATTCAACAAGGTGCTGATAGCATTCTTTAGAAATGTTGGCCCATATTGATAGGATAGCATCTTGCAGTTGATGGAGATTTGAGGGATGCCCATCCAGGGCACGAAGCTCCCGTTCCACCACATCCCAAAGATGCTCTATTGGATTGAGATCTGGTGACTGTGGGGCTATTTTAGTACAGTGAACTCATTGTCATGTTCAAGAAACCAATTTGAAATGATTCGAGCTTTGTGACATGGTGCATTATCCTGCTGGAAGTAGCCATCAGAGGATGGGTACATGGTGGTCATGAAGGGATGGACATGGTCAGAAACAATGCTCAGGTAGCCCGTGGCATTTAAACGATGGCCAATTGGCACCAAGGGGCCTAAAGTGTGCCCAGAAAACATCCCCCACACCATTACACCACCACCACCAGCCTACACAGTGGTAACAAGGCATGATGGATACATGTTCTCATTCTGTTTACGCCAAATTCGGACTCTACCATTTGAATGTCTCAACAGAAATCGAGACTCATCAGACCAGGCAACATTTTTACAGTCTTCAACAGTCCAATTTTGGTGAGCTTGTGCAAATTGTAGCCTCTTTTTCCTATTTGTAGTGGAGATGAGTGGTACCCGGTGGGGTCTTCTGCTGTTGTAGCCCACCTTTCTTTCCCATTCTGACATTCAGTTTGGAGTTCAGGCGATTGTCTTGACCAGGACCACAACCCTACATGCATTAAAGCAACTGCCATGTGATTGGTTGACTAGATAATCACATTAATGAGAAATAGAACAGGTGTTCCTAATAATTCTTTAGGTGAGTGTATAATGACTGCAGTCTGCACTTCATTTGCGTAAACCAGAACACCCCTTTAAGCACGCTTTAATGTGCAATTTTAAAACGGTGGGCTTGTGCCCCGGATGTTTTCAGACCCTAACAATGCCCCTGGTGTACAGTCACAATCAAGTTTCTATTTTAGTGTCAGGGAAGTGAGTGGCTAGAAAGAAGAATTGTTCAATAAAGCGAAAGACAGGGATAGCTTTAAGCCAGTGAGTGAGAAGTGAGGAGCTGAGGCTGGGTGTGCCTCCTAGCATAGTTGCAGCTACTGCAGAAACTCAAGAGCAGATACCGGCAATCATTTTATTTATTTTTTTAACCAAAATACGGCTTTTTTTTTTCCCAAGTGTTGATGTGGGGTGAATAAACTAAATATAACTGTAAAGCAAGGGTTTTACAATCCAGAGAATAGACGGCATTTTAAATCTCAGTGAAAAGACCTGAAACAATAGTCAGAAATCTGGGATAGAGCCTCTCCAGACAGTTGATTATTATTATTATTATTTTTTTTAAAGCAGTATACCTAATCTATTTCAGGCCATCTTCAAACAGATCTTTTTTGTGTGTGTGTGTGTGTGTGTGCAAAATATCAAGTGTACAGTGTATGATTTACAATACAGAAGGTAATGTTTTACATCTCTGAGTGAAAACATGTGAAATACTAGTCCGAAATATGTGTGAGAGTTCTTTGTTTTGCTTTGTGAAATATAGAAGACTACAAGTTTGTGATGTGTGTTTGGCAATTCAAAGAGTAGCATATTACATATTGGTGAAAACACATGAAATACCTTATTTTTCGCCCTATAAGATGCACTGGCCCATAAGACGCACCTAGGTTTTAGAGGAGGATAATGAGAAAAAAATATTTTACATTACACCTCAGGTCAGACCAGCAATCAGACCCCCAATATTAATCAGACCTCAGATCAGACCCCCAATGCCTCAGATCAGCCCCCCATGTCAGCCATCAGCGCATATAAAATAAAATATAACTTACCTCTCCTGCTCCTGGAGGGACTGGAGGAAATGCACTTTCAAACTCATCAGGCAACCTAAAGCTTGAAATGTTTTCACCATTCGTCCGACGATCTTTGTTATTGCCTAAAGATTTCTGTACGACTTCTTTAAATGCAATCCACCCTTCTTTTTGAGGATCCGTCATGGTATTGACAAACTCTTGATCAACTATAAGCCTTCTAATGTCTGGTCCGACAAACACTCCTTCCTTCAATTTTGCGTCCGACAGGCCTGGGAACTTCTCCATCTTTTGGAAGTGAAGCATTCTCCATCTTTTGGAAGTGATTTTATGAATTGCTTCATCAATCCCAATTTTATGTGGAGAGGTGGTAGAAGAACTTTATGGTAAGGTACCAAAGTTTCTCGGAGGACATTTTTTTCACTGACTGTTAGCACCCTCGGCTGCCAACTCTTCTTGGTCTAGTGATTTTGCCGGTCTCAACTGTCCCATAGACACAGAGAAAAAGGGTATTTGGTATACCCAGCTTGTTGCCCGAGCAGCATGCACAAGACCTTCAGGTCCCCACACACTTGCCAACCATGGTCTTCATATTTAAGTTTACAAAGAACCAATTCCAAGTTCTCGTAGGTTTCCTGAAAGTGTACTGAATGACCTACAGGTATGGAAGTGTAAAAACCACCATTGTTGAGTAAAACGGCTTTGAGACTTATTTTTGAATAATCTATAAAAATATGTCATTGCTCTGAATCATATTGGATTTTAAATTGACCCATCAGACATTTGACATTAATGGAATAAACCAACTTGTCTTTCTGGGCGAAGTAAGGAACAAACTCTATTTGACGATGTCTGAACCATGAAGATGACACTCCTGGCAACAATGAATTCCTGCTTTTCAGCCTTGATCCGAGTAACTCAGCGACATCTTTGGGAAGATTCAAGTCTCTTACCAAATCATTCATCTCCTCCTGAGAAAACAATTTTGGTCTTGTATCCTCTTCAAAGTCAGAACCTGATTCATCATCTAGTTCAGGTATGACTTTGCCCTTATTTGAGCTAGGTATCTCTTCCAAGGTAGCAGGGGGCTTGGGTACTGGTATATCTGTGCCATAGGGGATGGGACAAATTTCTGAGTGAAGATTGGGGTATGAAATGGAATTCTTCCATTTGGAATTAAACCCTTTCACATCGACTGAACAAAAGTAAGTCGTCACTATGGTTCGTTTGCTCTCGCCATACCATACGAATCCCATAACTGAAAAAAAAAAAAATCCTACCCTTGAACCAGTTTCGGAGGTCCTCAACAGACAGATTGCACACTTTATGAGGCGCATAAACTTTATCTTGATCTCCAATTTTCTGTCCACAGTATGCAAAGTATACTTTTTTAACAAAGTCTATAATTTTCTGCTGTGTCTCCCTCCCACTGGATTCTTCAGAAAATATGAATCCCTTCTACCATTAGAAGCACAGACTCAGGGCTGAGACTTACACATACAGCATGCTGCTGAGTATACCAGTAGTCAGACATGTCACTCAGAGCAGCACTTGTATTCACCCCCTTTGCAGGGGGGAGGGGCAGAGATCGTTTACCTGCAAATAACAACAAAGGGCCAAGAAGAGAACTAGGGAAATTAGGAAATAGAATTGTTTTCCCCCTAAAACTTGCTTAGCATATATATATATATATATATATATATATATATATATATATATAGCTGACCATCAGATTTACAGTGCTATATTATTATTATTTTTACATAACTCGGACAACCCCTTTACATTTTTATGGGCATTTTATATCTTAAATGCACTTATGCAAATTAATTAATAGCAATTTTGACTTTAAATTTGGTTAAAAATCCGTTAAATAAAAAAATAAAATAATTTTTTAACAAAAAATGATAAATTTAAAGACCATTTTGCATTTTGTGGCAAATCGTGATGTCTAGGAGTTTTTTCAATATTTTATTTTCAGCACACCAAAATACATGGAAATTAGATGAAAATAATCCAACAGCTTTTTAGTCGCAGACCTTTATATGACCCTAATTGTTTTGCTAGTCCTTTGCTGTTCTGGATTAACTTCTGCTGTTCTGATATGGATTTTCTAAATTCCCATTTCACTGCTGTTCTGACACTTGCAGTGCTTCCTGGTTATTAGACCCATCTCTGACCCTGACTTTTTGTTTGGATTACCTCTGGCTCTGACATTCTTATTTGATTATCTGGTATCAACCCCTGACTTGTTTGATTCCTCTATTATCTGTTTGCAATACCAATGAGCATCTACGCTGTCAGCAAAACCAGAGAACTCCTAGCATTAGAGACCATATCCCTGTACTAGGGTAAAAGGGTATAGCCCCAGGAGTTCTAAAAATTCTGCTAACCACAGAAGCCTGAGCAAAGCCTGACTGTGAAAAGACAATTGCTAAACAGATAATTGTTCATAAAAGCATTGAAGATCTCTTATTGGTTGTTCTTAGAGATGGGCAAATTTTTCAAAAATTCGATTTGCCAGTTTTCAAAATTTTTTGGGAAAAAATTGATTTGATCCAAATTTATTTGCAGTGAATTATGTTAAAAAAAATGCTATTTCCTGGCTGCAGATAGCCTTTATAGTGATGCAGAACACTATGCCTTGCAGTAACATGTATAGGGAGTCTGCTTTGGTAGTGAAATAATACTGTGTGTTCGTATGGCATGCAGATGACAGGCTTTGCTCTTCTAATCACTGCACTCTTCAGTTATTTGAGCAGTCACAGGGCCAAAACTGACCAAATAACTCAAGTATGAACTCAGCCTTACAGAATGATGTTAGCGCCAAGAAGAAGCGCACTCTTTTTGCATTGTAGTCAGCTGATTCCACATAGATGTCTACAGAACCTGTTCTATTAAACTATTTTACAAGTAGAGCCCCCGACAGAGTGGAGAGGGTGTCAGCAGTAAGTTTGTGTTGACGTCACTGATTATTTTGCCCTTCCTCTAATCCGTTAGACCAATAACACACAAAAAACAGATCCTGTCTGTGGAGCATCTTCCTTCACTCGGTCAGTATTTGGACATGATTGGATCCAAAACAGAGCTGACACGTGAACAGAATATTTGCAAGTCTTCTGTGTTTTGTACCCACTCCTGCTTTTGGCTACCAAATCACAAGCCAATTCTGATGGGACCATACAGGCCTTACAGCTGCTACACATATATGATAGTATATGTGGGCCAGCCATGAAGTAGGGATGGTGGGAACAGCATGAGAGGTCCACAGAGTGGCTGTATGGCGTGGTGAGAGTAACACAATGGCGAGAGATTGTGGAGGTGGCAGCAGTGTGAGGAAGCCACAGAGTGGCACAATGAGAAAGTGTGGAGGTGTCAGCAGCATGAGGAGGCCAGGGTAGCACGACGATGAGAGATTGTGAAGGTGTCAGCAGCATGAGCAGGCCACAGAGTGGCACGACAACAAAGTGTGGAGGTGGCACGATGACAAAGTGTGGAGGTGTCAGCAGCATGAGGAGGCCACCTCGGCTTGGCACAATTTAATAATACACGTTCTCCGGCACAAAAGACTTGGCAAATTGATTGTCCGGGAATTCCCATCGAAGATTGGGATAATATATTGGCAAATTTAAGTTTAGTTTCTTATAATTTTAATCAAGTTTTGGTTACATTTAATATGACATTTTTAATAAATGTAATTTAAACAAAATAAGTGTTGCCTAAGAGAGCAGAGAATCAGCCAGTATTCTGGTTATTTGAGAACGTGGTTGCAATGGAGAAAGCATGCCAAAAAACAATTTCTCTCCACCTGTGCGGTATCGGCTGCTGATCGAGCCAGATACTTCTGGGGGAATCTGCCTGGCAGGAACAGGCCTCTAGTAGCTACAGACAATGAGAAGACAAAGCTTTTTTTTCATTTTTATTTTTTTTTATTTTTTACACAAAAGGCTTTTCAACAGATAAGTGCAACAATGAAAGGTGTATATATTTGTTTTTCTGCACCTCTGAGCGGCAAATATATTTTTCCTTTTTCCACTAATACATGCAAAAAAGGGCTTTAAAACAGATAAGTGCACCGCTGAGCGGCAAATATATTTTAGTTTTGCCACTTTTACATGACAAAAAGGGCTGCAATTCTCACACTTCACCACGCAACAGCTAATAAGTAGAGTTGAGCGGACACCTGGATGTTCGGGTTCGACGGGTTCGGCCTAACTTCACAAAAAAGTTTGAGTTTGGGATACGGAACTTAAACCTGAACCCCATTGAAGTCAATGGGGACCCAAACTTATTTATTTATTTTTTTCAAAGCTTTATTGGAATGTCTGATTACAAAATGGTGGTACATTTGATTTTAGAATGAAATGTTAATTAACATATCTATGGAGTCGTGATTGAAATCATACTTTAGGCTTTCTAAAGTCTTCCTAATCCTTCCACATAGCTTTAAACTTTGTATGTGTGTGGCTTTCCCAGGATGCTATTTCCTCAATTCTATATAAAGAATCAATCCTGTTGATCCAATGGTCAATTGCGGGAAGATCTGATGATAACCAGTGTCGAGGTAACAAAAGGCGAGCTGCTAATAATAGCTTTTTAAATAAAGTGGCACCGTTGGGAGGAGGCAAGTGTAAGAGAGCTAGTTAGAGACATAACACAGAAGATCTGCATATCCCATTGCTTCTCTCAAAAATTTCAGACCACCATTTTTTAACTAGTGGACAATTCAACCAGATATGATAGAAAGTACCTCTCTCCTCTCCACAGTGCCAGCATGTGTCTGTCTTGGTCGTATCATAACTACAAATGATGTCAGGGGTCTTATACCACCTTGTGAGCACTTTATAGATGTTTTTCTGTATTCTCACACACCTTGAGGAAGTGCGAGGACTTATGAGTACTCTGTATGGATCTTCAGGTAAGAATGAGGTCTCCAGATCTATTTCCCATTGACCAATGAAAGAGGGTTTTGGCATCAAAATAGGGGAGCTAAGTTTTTTATATATCGGTGATATCGGTTTATGCGGGGGAGCATTTTTACTAATCAAACTTCAAAACCATGTGAGTGGTCTGAGTAGTGTTTGTAAAGGAATGTGTTTAGATCTGTAGGAATGCAGGAAGGAGATTAAACTGGGGTATAAGCCTGCTCCAGGGAGTGTTAAAGTAAGGGAATGGCTATCTCTCAATACCCCTTTCTCATCAAACATGGAGAGAACAGGTAATTCAGACTTGCATAGTTTCAGCTCAATAGGAGCTAGGTCAATCAAGTCTCTCACAGGTATGAGGGGGGAGGGCAGTGGGAAACCCCATTCTGAGCAGTGGAACCACCTCCATGCATCAGTAGTAGCTTTAATTGTTGGGCATGTGGTTTGTGTGGTGATAGGGTTGTTTTGGGTCTCCACCAGTAGGCCTCTAAAAGATGAGTGGGAGATTGAGGATTCCATTTCCACCCATGACCTGTGCGGCGTCTGTCTAAACCAATCTATGGCCCTTGACAGCAAAAGTAAGGGAGCAGGGAGGCCCATACCCCCGAATGCCCTAGGTCTTTGTAGGGTAATTAGTGCTATATGTGCTTTCTTCCCGCACCCATATGAAAGAGCGAATATTTTTAGCTAGTGTTTTGAAGTAAGAGTTAGGGATAGGAAGAGGCAATACTTGTTGTAGATAAGTTAGTCTTGGTAGAACTAATAAGGTGAATGTGTTTTTGCACCCAAACCAGGAGAGCATGGGGGAGTGTAATTCTGCCATTTGGTTTTGTATGGACTGCAGTGATGGGATGCAATTTTGGTCAAAAAGTTTTGAAAGATCTGGGCAAATCTTAATACCTAAGTATGTAATATAAGGGGCATTCCAGTTAAAGGGGGAGATTTTTGCCAAATCTAATCTGATTGAGGCTTTAAGTCTGACGCTCAAGATATATGACTTTTTCATGTCGACTTTAAAGTTGGAATGAGGAGGGGGCGTGGCCGGGACACTGAGGAGTATGGCCGCTTGAATCCAGAGCTCCAGCTTAGCATTTCAGCCCAGCGGAACCTTACTACTTGATTGCAATTTTTGCAATCCTTTGGTGTCAGCTGGCACCGGAGCCTTCCCTGATGATGACGAGAGGGAAAAGAAGTATGAAGAACCAGGGGAAGCTGGAGTTTTTCTTCGGCCACGAGCGCGACAAAGATGGCGCCGGCGCACGAGTCGGACAGGCCGAATCCAGCCCGTCATCCTCTGCTAATGGAGGCTCGCCTCGCACCCCCTGACAGTGGATGTTTGCAGCAGCAAAGCCCCCGTGGTTCCCCGCAACACACCCGGCTGGGTAAGAGCCAAGATTTTGGAGAAGGGGTCACAAAGGGGAGCAGCGTAGTATCACCGGGGAAAGTTGCGGCACAGCAGTCCCCCAATGCAAGCCCGGCTAAGCAGAGGCCTAGGCTGCAAGATCCACAGGTGGCTGCTTATGAAAATCGCAACAGTACTGGCACGTCAAATGCTGACACCCTGTCAGAAGTGCTCTGCGATTTCCCCACAGATGATAAGCCAGCGTCTAGCCTGTTACTAAACGAGATGCTGCTGGCATTTAACCATTCGGTCACCAACCATCTATCGCAACTGATAGCACCTATACAAACATCAGTCACGGACTTGGATAATGGAGTCCAGCATGTAGAGCAAAAAATGGGCGAATTTGCGGACTCACATAATAGTCTGATTGATGCCCATGACATTCAAGCGGAGGAAATCGCATACCTCCGTGTGAAAGTAGCGGACCTTGAGGACCGGTCCCGCAGGAATAATTTAAAGCTGCGTGGGGTGCCAGAGTCGGTCTCGGCTGCGGACCTTCAAACATATATCAAGAACTTGATAAAGCTTCTTCTGCCTGACTGTACCGAGCAGGATCTCATCATTGACCGGGCTCACAGGATCGCCAAGCCAAAGCATCTTACTGATGACACACCTTGCGATGTGCTTGCCCGTTTGCATTTTTTCCAGGCCAAGGAAGACACCCTGGCAGCGGCAAGAAAGCTGGACACCTTACCGGATCCTTATCAATCTTTTAAGCTCTTTGCAGATCTCTCCATAGCCACCCTGCAACTTCGGCGCACATTAGTCCCAATTACTCTTGCTCTAAGATTCCATTCTGTTCCGTACTGGTGGGGGTACGCAACAGAATGGGCTACGGGCTATGAAACTGCTAGTACAGAGAAAAGGTGCTATGGTTGTAATCCGCTATACGTAACTCAGTGGCGGGTGTTCTGCTTTTGCCCACTGCTCCCTCTTTTGCTACGCTGTTGGCTCGGTCTCACCACTGCCTCTTCCTCCGAACTGTGAAAGTCAGTGGCACGACCTTCATTCCATGTGGGGTCTAGGACCTCATCGTCCCCTGCATCGTCTTCCACCCAGTCTTGATCCCTGACCTCCTGTTCAGTCTGCACAGTGCAGAAAGACGCAGCAGTTGGCACCTGTGTTTCGTCATCATCAGAGACTTGCTGAGGTGGTATTCCCATGTCCTCATCATCAGGAAACATAAGTGGTTGTGCGTCAGTGCATTCTATGTCTTCCACCGCTGGGGAAGGGCTAGGTGGATGCCCTTGGGAAACCCTGCCAGCAGAGTATTCAAACAGCATAAGAGACTGCTGCATAACTTGAGGCTCAGACAGTTTCCCTGATATGCATGGGGGTGATGTGACAGACTGATGGGGTTGGTTTTCAGGCGCCATCTGTGCGCTTTCTGCAGAAGACTGGGTGGGAGATAATGTGAACGTGCTGGATCCACTGTCGGCCACCCAATTGACTAATGCCTGTACCTGCTCAGGCCTTACCATCCTTAGAACGGCATTGGGCCCCACCATATATCGCTGTAAATTCTGGCGGCTACTGGGACCTGAGGTAGTTGGTACACTAGGACGTGTGGATGTGGCAGAACGGCCACGTCCTCTCCCAGCACCAGAGGGTCCACTAACACCACCACGACCATGTCCACGTCCGCGTCCCTTACTAGATGTTTTCCTCATTGTTATCGTTCACCACAACAACAAAAATATTATTTGGCCCAATGTATTGTATTCAAATTCAGCTGAATATAAATTTGAGGCCTAGTATTTAGGCGCTGGGTGACAGGTATAGGTTTACTGACAGAATTAGACTTGGAAATGCACAGTAGCGGGTGTGTGAAGTTATTCAGAATGACCCTATGTGCACCTTCAATATGATATACCCTTTTAGGGATAGATTTCAAATAGCTCTGATACAGCAGAAACCACTAAATTATGAAATTTCTAAATTGGGAATTGTATTTCAACCCAGAACAAAAACTGTGCTTTGACGGACACTAAATAACTTGCCCAGCCACAACAGTACAGCAGTAACGACAGATTTAGCAGGATATAAATTTGAGGCCTAGTATTTAGGCGCTGGGTGACAGGTATACGTTTACTGACAGAATTAGACTTGGAAATTCACTGTAGCGTGTGTGTGAAGTTATTCAGAATGACCTTATGTGCACCTTGAATATTATATACCCTTTTAGGGATAGATTTCAAATAGCTCTGATACAGCAGAAACCACTAAATTAGGAAATTGCTAAATTGGGAATTGTATTTCAACCCAGATCAAAAACTGTGCTTGGACAGACACTAAATAACTTGCCCAACCACAACAGTACAGCAGTAACGACAGATTTTGCAGGATATAAATTTGAGGCCTAGTATTTAGGCGCTGGGTGACAGGTATAGGTTTACTGACAGAATTAGACTTGGAAATGCACAGTATCGTGTGTGTGAAGTTATTCTGAATGACCCTATGTGCACCTTGAATATGATATACCCTTTTAGGGATAGATTTCAAATAGCTCTGATACAGCAGAAACCACTAAATTATGAAATTGCTAAATTGGGAATTGTATTTCAACCCAGAACAAAAACTGTGCTTGGACGGACTTTAAATAACTTGCCCAGCCACAGCAATAACCACAGATTTAGCTGGATATAAATTTGAGGCCTAGTATTTAGGCGCTGGGTGACAGGTATAGGTTTACTGACAGAATTAGACTTGGAAATGCACAGTAGCGGGTGTGTGAAGTTATTCTGAATGACCCTATGTGCACCTTGAATATGATATACCCTTTTAGGGATAGATTTCAAATAGCTCTGATACAGCAGAAACCACTAAATTATGAAATTGCTAAATTGTGAATTGTATATCAACCCAGAACAAAAAATGTGCTTTGACGGACACTAAATAACTTGACCAGCCACACCAGTAACGACAGATTTAGCTGGATATAAACTTGAGGCCTAGTATTTAGGCGCTGGGTGACAGGTATACGTTTACTGACAGAATTAGACTGGGATATGGCCAAAAAATAACCACACTATTGATGGTTAAATGCACTTGGTGTGACAGCTTGACCAACCACACTACTGAGGGTTAAATGCACTTGGTGACAGGCGCAGCTTGTCCCTGATGTAGTATATGGCCAAAAAATAAACAGACTATTGCTGATTAAATGCACTTGGTGTGACAGCTTCACCCTGCCTGATGTAGGATTTAGCCAAAAAACAACCACACCATTGAGGGTTAAATGCACTTGGTGACAGGCGCAGCTTGCCCCTGATATAGTATATGGCCAAAAAATAACCAGACTATTGTTGGTTAAATGCACTTGGTGTGACAGCTTCACCCTGCCTGATGTAGGATTTAACCAAAAAACAACCACACCATTGAGGGTTAAATGCACTTGGTGACAGGCGCAGCTTGCCCCTGATGTAGTATATGGCCAAAAAATAACCAGACTATTGTTGGTTAAATGCACTTGGTGTGACAGCTTCACACTGATGTAGGAATTAGCCAAAAAACAACCACACCATTAAGGGTTAAATGCACTTGGTCGCAGCTTGTGCTGGCGCACCACAAGACACAAAATGGCCGCCGATCACCCCAGAAAAAAGTGACTGACAAACGGTCTGGGCAGCCTAAAAACAGTGAGCAATTGAGTATCAGCAGCTCAATGATCCACAGCTGCAGATCGATCAATTAATCAAGTCCTTTGGAGGAGTTAATCTGCCTAATCTCGCCCTACTGTCGCAGCCGCAACCTCTCCCTATGCTGATCAGAGCAGAGTGACGGGCGGCGCTATGTGACTCCAGCTTAAATAGAGGCTGGGTCACATGGTGCTCTGGCCAATCACAGCCATGCCAATAGTAGGCATGGCTGTAATGGCCTCTTGGGGCAAGTAGTATGACGCTTGTTGATTGGCTGCTTTGCAGCCTTTCAAAAAGCGCCAAGAAAGCGACGAACACCGAACCCGAACCCGGACTTTTACGAAAATGTCCGGATTCGGGTCCGTGTCACGTACACCCCAAAATTCGGTACGAACCCGAACTATACAGTTCGGGTTCGCTCATCCCTAATTGACAATAAAGTTGGAAAGATGGCTGAACCTCTCTAGTAAATCATAGATGAGAGGCAAGGAATTTTGCCGGATTAGTTGTTAGAATTAAAAGGTCGTCAGTGAAAGCTGCAATTTTGTGTTCTTGGTTACCTAATCTAATTCCCTTGATATTGTCAGTGTGACATTTTTTGAAGCAATGGCTCCATGATCATTACGAAGATTAGTGGAGATAATGGGCAGCCCTGCCTAGTGCCATTTCTAATGGGGAATGGATTGGAGATAGTGTCATTCACCAGCACCAATGCTGAGACATTGATATACATAGAGAAGATAGCTTGTACAGAAGAGTTTGGGAGGCCAAACTTATCAAGTGTCAAACGCTTAAAGTCCCAGTGGACCCTATCAAAGGCCTTCTCAGCATCGGTGCTGAGAAGTACCAGGGGGCATGAGTATTTTTTTGAATGATATATAGCATTTAAGATTCTGTCTGAGTTGTCTTTCCCCTCCCTTCCCATTACAAAGCCGGTTTGGTCTCTGTGTATCAGTTGTGGTAAAAATGATGAAAGGCGGTTTGCCAGCATTTTGGCCAGTAATTTCAGGTCTAAATTTAGTAAAGAAATTGGGCGGTAGTTGGCGCATTGAGTAGGGTCTTTACCCTCCTTGGGAATAATGGTTATATGGGCTTTAGTCATATCTAGGAACAGTGGAACACCCTGAAGGGAGTGATTGCAAATGGCCAATAGGTATGGAGTATGAGATTTACTAAAAGTTCGGTAATAGAGAGCTGGGAGCAAGGGCGTACATAGAAATCATTGGGCCCCATAGCAAGAATCTTAATGGGGCCCCACTAACTCCGTCCACTGGCCCATCCCACCACCTGCCCTGGCTTCTCTCCTGCCATACCCCCAGCAGTTGCAGCCGTGTAGACATTAGGAGCTACTTTCACACTTGCGTTTCTATTTTCCGGTATTGAGATCCGTCATAGGGTCTCAATACCGGGAAAAAAAACACTTTTGATTGTCCCCATTCATTGTCTGAGGGCACGGTCCACTATAAGCAGCACACAGGCACAGCTCATGGGGGGGGTGGGCTATGGTGGTGCTGGCATAATAGTATACCAGTGCCACCATAACCCCCCTTGCCTTATGAACTGTCAGAACCTCCTAATGCATACCTCAGCTGCTGCAGAACATATAAAGCTTCGTTCACATCTGTGTTGGGGCCTCATTCGTGGATCAAGTCATAAATGCTGGACACAATTTTATAGCCTGGAAGATGGAAACCTGACATCTCATCATAGTCAGCGGGATCCGTCAGGTGTTGTTGTCCATGAAGTGCCAGATCCGGAACTGCAGTGATTTTCGCTGATTTGCTCCTATGACAGCAGAACAGCGACTGTCACCAGCACAAAAGTGAACAAGCAATACACACCTCAGCTGCTGCAGAACATTATAATAGTGACAAGGGAACTACAAGTCTCATCATCACCAGATTATTATTGGAAATTAGGGAGCAACACAGGGAGAGGTGAAAGTGGAGAGAACTACAATTTCCAGCATGTCCAGGCTGTTATGATCAGATACAAGCAGACATTACACAGAGTATTAGGCCGGGTTCATATCACCGTTTAGTTTTCAGTTCTTCTGATCCGTCAGATGAACAGAAAAATAAAGAAAAAAAAAATGATCCTGTATTTCAAGCATCAGTTCTGCACATTTGGCATCCGTTTATGCCATTTCTGTCGGAGATCCGTTATTTTAGACAGAAAAAAGTCCTGCATGCAAAACGGAAAACTAAACTGTGATGCGAATCCAGCCTAAAAAAAGAGAACTACAACTCTCAGCATGTCCAGATTATAGGACATCATCTAGTTGTACCAGGTAAGAGCTTTAAAAATAAATAACTATAACCCCCAGTATGGCCAGACTTATTATGGGGCATCAGTATACATTCCAAAGAGGGGGTATAAGAGGAGAGAACTACAACTCCCAGCATTACCAGCCTGTACTAGGGCATACCTTTAAATTACATTGAGAAACATATAATACGACAAAACTACAACTCCCAGCTTTTCTAGGATGTTATGGGTTATCCCAGAACACCACTAACCTCTCCTCCAGGCACCACACAGAAGCTCCGCCCCCCTCACAGTGATATGCCACAGGTCTTTCACCAGTCCTCTGCACTGGTCACATGATGATATCACCAAAGGTCCTTTAGACTTCTGCTGCTCTGCTATTTATTGGCTTTCTGCACTGGTCACATGGTTGATGACATCACCAAAGGTCCTTTAGACTTCTGCTGCTCTGCTATTCATTGGCCTCCTGCACTGGTCACATGGTTGATGACATCACCAAAGGTCCTTTAGACTTCTTCTGCTCTGCTATTCATTGGCTTCCTGCACTGGTCACATGGTTGATGACATCACCAAAGGTCCTTCTCCACCTCTTACTTTCTCAGGTAGCCATACAAGTGTAATTAGTGGGCGGGCCTATCCTCCACTGCGGGCCCCCTTCCCCCAGGGGCCCCATAGCAGCTGCGTGGTCTGCCTCTATTGGAGGTACGCCACTGGCTGGGAGGCCATTTGGGTCCGGAGATTTCCCTTTAGGAAGCTGTTTAATGGCTAGAAGTAGTTCCTCGGGAGAAAACCGGGTTTCTAGAGATATTTTTTGATCCTCATCTAATTTGGGGAGTGTTATTGAATGTAGAAACGTATTAATCGCTTCTATATTGAATATGGTATTTGATGTTGGTTTGCTTTGAGGGATATTGTATAGTGATTGATAAAAGGTCATAAATTGGAGGGTTATATCTTTAGTATTTATGACAATACCTTTTCCCTCTCTATTGATTTTACAAATATAGTTGTGGGCCTTCCTTTGTTTTATGCGGCTCATCATAAATTTAGAGGCCTTGTCTCCATGCTCAAAATATTTGTATTGTGAATGTAAGAAGTGTTTGGCTGAGGTAATATTTAGGTGATTTTTTTTTAGTTCAGCTCGAAGAGCATTAAGTTGGGGTATATGTGTTTCTGAGAGCGATTTTTTTAAGTATAGCTTCAATACGTTTCAATACGGGGCATTTAAAAAAAAAAATTTGGGGTAGGACCCTATACTAATGAATTGGCCACGCATATAGGCTTATGGGCTTCCCAGACCATATGGGTAGATGTGTTTGGGAGAGAATTTAATAGAAAAAAATTGTCTAGGAGTTGGGTAACTTTGTTAATAAGTTCGGTAGATGATATTAATTGTTCATTAAGCCGCCGTTTAAATGCTCTAGGTGAATGGAGTGAATTATGGCCTTTGAGCAAAATTGGAGATGCTATTTAGAAATTAAAATATAGTCCAGACGTTGGTATGACGCATGTACATTTGAAAAGAAGGTGTAGTCTCTTACGGAGGGATTCAAAATTCTCCATATATCAACCATGCGTAGGTCATGAAGTTTTTTACGCAGAAAGCCCAGAGCCTTGTATAAGAGAGAGGATCTATGTGAAGAGGAGTCTAGATTAGGCTCCATGGTAATATTAAAATTTCCTCCCATAAAGACCACGATCTCTTTAAAGGATTCAATTATCGGAAAAAGGGCTTTATACCATATTACTTGGTTATTGTTAGGTGCATATATGTTAATAAACGTGTATACTTGGTTCGCTATAGTGCCTTTGAGCAAAATATATCTTCCATCAACATCTTGTAAATGTGCACAATATTGAAATGGGGTACCTCTGTGAAAGCCCACGCTGACTCCTCTGGAAGCTGAGGAATTTTTAACCAGTGGTACCATATGGGGAAGTGAGAGTGTGACATATTTGGGTATTAATTAAACTTAAAATGTGTCTCTTGTAAGAAAAGTTTTGAGCAATTTTTCTTTTTTTAAATGGGAAAGGATTTGACACCTTTTTAGAGGGGTCTTAAAATTAAATGATGCTATCTGTAGATCAGCCATTTCTAATTGGGATGGTTTTGAGTTTCAAGCTAAACAGAGATTCTTTGTAAGATTCTATCATAGTATTGGGTGTATTCTTCTATTTCTGATACATATATCTATTAATTGTACCATCAGGTGAGTATCCCCTTAAACATTTATCAACAAAAACAGCGTTTAGCCCATAACAATAATATGACATAGGTATTGAAAGTATCAGCGGCGTATCTGCGGATAGGCATATCCAGGATAGGTAGAAAGAATAGGGGGTAAAAGTAACGTGTGTTATCACCCAATATGGGGAGGGAACCGTTAGTAGGAAAATATCAGGAGGAATAGTTTGCGCAAAGAGATGACAAAAGTGACAGTCCATGTTAAAATTTAGTGTAGAGGTCATGAGAGATCAAATTAGTAGGCAAACATATACCCTGGGGCATTCTTGTAGAAAAACAAAAAGGCAAATTTAACTCATTCTCCCATAGGTAGTCTTTTGGTGGTAGCTCCCATAGTGCCTCTCCTTGGTTTATGTGGAGTAATTTGTCTGTCCCAGGGTTCAATCAGAGGTAGCGCTGGGAGAGATGTCAGATCCTGGATGGGGTCCCAGTTTTGGATGTCCAACGGCTTAATCCTCAAATGGTCGTATATTGAGTCCAAGTCCAGGTATGTATTTAAAGACAATCTTCGAACTTCATACATGAAGGAAAGGCCAAAGGGGAAATACCATCTATATGGCTTATTGGGGGCTCAAAGCCAGTCTGTCAGAGGCTTGAGTGCCCTTCTTTTTTTTTTAAAGTGGACTGAGCTAGGTCCTGGAAGACCAAGATGTCATGACCGTCTATTGAGCTGGTCTCCCGTGCTTTAGCAAGTATGGCTTCCTTTACAGGGAAGCTTAGGAGTTTACATATGACATCCCTTGGTGGAGCAGTAGCTGCTGGTTTAGGTTTCAGAGTTCTATGAGATCTCTCCAGGATCACCTCATGGACCGAGTCTGGGCCCAGCAGAGAGAGGCAAATTTGGACCACTGTCTTGGAAATGTCTCCTGCAGCAACTGATTCTGGTATGCCTCTGAAGCGCAAGTTGTTGTGCCTCCCACGGTTTTCCTGGTCCCCCAGGGCACTGTATAGTGAGTTAAGGCTGGATTGGATGGTGTGCATTCGCTGGGAAAAACCAGCTTGATGTTGGAATAGAGTAGACTGAGACTCCTCGAGGGACTCCACACATCTCCCTATGTGGCGTACATCTTGTTTAATTGCTGCTAGATTGGAGCTCAGTGGCTCAAGTGCAGAAGCTAGGGAAGATGCCAGAGCCTCTTTCAGGTATGTACGAGATATGGGAATATCTCCCGACTCGTCCTCACCTCCCTGCGCTTGGTCCGACAGTTCTGTCTGTTTGCGGCTGGAAACTTGCGGCGAGGTCAGCACCGTCTTGGTCTCACGAGCTATGTATGTGGAGGCGGCTTTCTTGATAAATTTCTCCATTTCACCACTGCTTACAGATGATTTAGGGTGGCCTGAGGAGTCACCAGCTTTAGATCCTCCGATCTTTACCATTTTGGATCCACCAGGCAGTATGACAAGGCTTAGTGGGTGATTTCATACACGGAGCAGCAGCTTCACACAGCCATCCACTGCAAGTGCTAGCTCCGCCCCTGGGACCTGAACTTTTGAGTACTAAAATGGCTCTAAAAATGTAATGGAAAGGGCTAGAGGGCTGCAAATGCCAGCAAAATGTGGTTAAGAGCATGGCAAGTGCTCTGCAAACAAATGTGGATAGATAAATGACTTTAAATAACATAAAATACATACAAAATAATAATCTTGATCTAGGAGGATGAGTCCATATGAAGTAGGAGGTTGAGGAGGCGGTGGATGTTGCGGTGGAGGTGGAGGTGGCGGTGGAGGAGGAGGTAGCCTACACTGCTTTTTGGTTTTAAATTACATTTTATTTTTATTTTTTAATTAGGGTACACCCCAAAATAGAGGGAAATATAACTTGTGATAACTTCCTCCAGTTGTGCTAAACACAGATTCAGACAATACACTGGCTGTAGGGCAGGCCAGCACCTCCAAGGCATAAAGGGCAAGCTCAGGCTATGTGCCCGATTTGGAGACCCAGAAGTTGCAGGGGTCAGACCCATTAGTCAGTTTGTGTAGGCGTGTGCACACATACTGCCCCACCATGTCTTACGCCCTCGTGATGTTCACAATCCAATTGGATATCTTCTCTATCAACATTCAATGTTCTTTTCTGAGCCTATCATGTTGATCACGGTTAGCGGTGAATCAGGGTTCCACGCCGGAGAGGGAGCGTGAGAAAGGGATAGCACATCCAAGGGAGATCAATGGATGAAATTTAATTTTGATCGAGTGGAAATGTGGGAAACGTTATTCAAATGAAAGGATCAAAGGAAAGGAGGGGGGCGCGTGGATATCGGCAAATCCATCCATGTTCCAGACCACATCCAAGGAAGGTTAATTTTTTTTAATTAATATGATTGAGCGGAAAAGTAAGACAAGTTGTTAAAGTTTAGGCATTGAATAAAAGGAGGGAAATGTAATTCCTTATCACCTATGCAGGGCAGGGGTTTGTATATGGCAAAATTGGTAAAATGTCACCTGACAATGTAACAGACGATTTTTTATTTATTTATGTCCCTATCACCTATGCAGAGCAGGGGTTTAATCACGGCAAAAATTTTCAAATGTCACCCAAGAATATAACAGACAAATTAGTGAAATTTGTTTACCTGTCTACTAGGTACAGCCGGGGTATATCACACCCCAAAATTTGTGAATTTCACAGAAAAATGTAACAGACAAATTAGTGAAATTACATAAAATAAAATATGTACAAATAAAAGATAAATAAACTTGATTTATGAAGTGGAGGTCCATATGAAGTTGGAGTTTGAGTAGACTGTGGACGTAGAAGTGTAGGTAGGAGCGCTGGTGGAGGAGGAAAAGGTAGCCAACACTGGTTTTTGGTTTAAATTTATTTATTTTATTAGGGTACACTCCAAAAGAGTGTGAAATATCCAAAATACAAGAAAGAGCAATTGAGCTGTAGTAGAACATTGGCTGGTTAAGGCCAGTATACATGTCCATTCTGCACAAGGTACAGACAAGTCGTGTGGGATCCATGCCTGGTTCATTTTAATGAACGTGAGAGTGTCCACATTGGCTGTGGGCGTGTGCACACATACTGCTCCACCATGTTGGTGAAATGCTGCCTCCTGCTATGACGTTCCATATCAGCTGGTTGTTGTGACATGCTGACAAAGTTTTTTGGCCATGCTAACCCTGCCTTCTGAGGTGCTGGTGCCCCAACTGTGTTGGTGACCTCTTCCTCCTTCTCTGCCTTCGCCTTGTGCTTCCACTGTGCCCCCGCTGTCATGTGGGAATGCCACCAGCAGCACGTCTACCAGCGTACGCTTGTACTTGCGCATCTTACGATCACGTTTCAGTGACAGAATTAACAACCTCCGGACCGCCTAACGCACGGATACGTCCGGAATGTGGTTGATTTACTCCTCCTGGATGCATCCGTGCATCAACTCGCGAGAGCCGAGACTTCCTGTGAACGCGCGCACACAGGCGCGCGCGCTCACAGGAACGGAAGGTAAGCGAGTGGATCTCCAGCCTGCCAGCGGCGATCGTTCACTGGCAGGCTGGAGATGTGATTTTTTTAACCCCTAACAGCTATATTAGACGCTGTTTTGATAACAGCGTCTAATATACCTGCTACCTGGTCCTCTGGTGGTCCCTTTTGTTTGGATCGACCACCAGAGGACACAGGCAGCTCAGTAAAGTAGCACCAAACACCACTACACTACACTACACCCCCCCTCGTCTCTTATTAACCCTTTATGAACCACTGATCACCCCATATAGACTCCCTGATCACCCCCCTGTCATTGATCACCCCCCTGTAAGGCTCCATTCAGAGGTCCGTATGATTTTTACGGATACATGGATCCGATCCGCAAAACGCATACGGACGTCTGAATGGAGCCTTACAGGGGGGTGATCAATGACAGAGGGGTGATCACCCATATAGACTCCCTGATCACCCCCGTCATTGATCACCCCCCTGTAAGGCTCCATTCAGACGTCCGTATGATTTTTACGGATCCACAGATACATGGATCGGATCCGCAAAACACATACGGACGTCTGAATGGAGCCTTACAGGGGGGGTGATCAATGACAGGGGGGTGATCACCCATATAGACTCCCTGATCACCCCCGTCATTGATCACCCCCCTGTAAGGCTCCATTCAGACGTCCTTATGATTTTTACGGATACATGGATCGGATCCGCAAAACTCATACGGACGTCTGAATGGAGCCTTACAGGGGGTTGATCACCCATATAGACACCCTGATCACCCCCCTGTCATTGATCACCCCCCTGTAAGGCTCCATTCAGACGTCCGTATGATTTTTACAGATCCACGGATACATGGATCGGATCCGCAAGACGCATACGGACGTCTGAATGGAGCCTTACAGGGGGGTGATCACCCATATACACTCCCTGATCACCCCCTATCATTGATCACCCCCCTGTCATTGATCACCCCCCTGTAAGGCTCCATTCAGACGTCCGTATGATTTTTATGGATACATGGATCGGATCAGCAAAACACATACGGACGTCTGAATGGAGCCTTACAGGGGGGTGATCAATGACAGGGGGGTGATCACCTCATATACACTCCCTGATCACCCCCTGTCATTGATCACCCCCCTGTCATTGATCACCCCCCTGTCATTGATCACCCCCCCTGTAAGGCTCCATTCAGACGTCCGTATGTGTTTTGCGGATCCGATCCATGTATCTGTGGATCCGTAAAAATCATACGGACGTCTGAATGGAGCCTTATCGGGGGGTGATCAATGACGGGGGTGATCAGGGAGTCTATATGGGTGATCACCCCCCTGTCATTGATCACCCCCCTGTAAGGCTCCATTCAGACTTCCGTATGTGTATTGCGGATCCGATCAATGTATCCGTGGATCCGTAAAAAACATATGGACGTCTGAATGGAGCCTGACAGGGGGTTGATCAGGGAGTCTATATGGGTGATCACCCCCCTGTCATTGATCACCCCTCCTGTAAGGCTCCATTCAGACATTTTTTTGGCCCAAGTTAGCGGAAATAGTTTTTTTTTTTTCTTCTTCCAAAGTCTCATATTCCACAAACTTGTGTCAAAAAATAAAATCTCACATGAACTCACCATACCCCTCACGGAATCCAAATGCGTAAATTTTTTTAGACATTTATATTCCAGACTTCTTCTCACGCTTTAATGCCCCTAAAATGCCAGGGCAGTATAAATACCCCACATGTGACCCCATTTCGGAAAGAAGACACCCCAAGGTATTCCGTGAGGGGCATATTGAGTCCATGAAAGATTTACATTTTTGTCCCAAGTTAGCGTAAAGGGAGACTTAGTGAGAAAAAACAAAAAAAACTAAAATCAATTTCCGCTAACTTGTGCCCCAAAAAAAAATTCGATGAACTCGCCATGCCCCTCATTGAATACCTTAGGGTGTCTTCTTTCCAAAATGGGGTCACATGTAGGGTTATTTATACTGCCCTGGCTTTTTAGGGGCCCTAAAGCGTGAGAATAAGTCTGGGATCCAAATGTCTAAAAATGCCCTCCTAAAAGGAATTTGGGCCCCTTTGCGCATCTAGGCTGCAAAAAAGTGTCACACATGTGGTATCTTCGTACTCAGAAGAAGTTGGGGAATGTGTTTTGGGGTGTCATTTTACATATACCCATGCTGGGTGAGATAATATCTTGGTCAAATGCCAACTTTGTATAAAAAAATGGGAAAAGTTGTCTTTTGCCAAGATATTTCTCTCACCCAGCATGGGTATATGTAAAATGACACCCCAAAACACATTCCCCAACTTCTCCTGAGTACGGCGATACCACATGTGTGACACTTTTTTGCCGCCTAGGTGGGCAAAGGGGCACACATTCCAAAGAGAACCTTTAGGATTTTACAGGTCATTTTTTACACATTTTGATTTCAAACTACTTACCACACATTAGGGCCCCTAGAATGCCAGGGCAGTATATCTACCCCACAAGTGACCCCATTTTGGAAAGATGACACCCCAAGGTATTCCGTGAGGGGCATGGCGAGTTCCTAGAATTTTTTTTTTTGTCACAAGTTAGCGGAAAATGATGATTTTATTTTTTTTTTTTCTAACAAAGTCTCATATTCCACTAACTTGTGACAAAAAATGAAAAATTCTAGGAACTCGCCATGCCCCTCACGGAATACCTTGGGGTTGTCTTCTTTCCAAAATGGGGTCACTTGTGGCGTAGTTATACTGCCCTGGCAATTTAGGGGCCCATATGTGTGCGAAGTAGTTTGAAATCAAAATCTGTAAAAAATGGCCGGTGAAATCCTAAAGGTGCTCTTTGGAATGTGTGCCCCTTTGCCCACCTAGGCTGCAGAAAAGTGTCACACATCTGGTATCGCCGTACTCAGGAGAAGTTGGGGAATGTGTTTTGGGGTGTCATTTTACATATACCCATGCTGGGTTAGAGAAATATCTTGGTCAAATGCCAACTTTGTATAAAAAAATGGGAAATGTTGTCTTTTGCCAAGATATTTCTCTAACCCAGCATGGGTATATGTAAAATGACACCCCAAAACACATTCCCCAACTTCTCCTGAGTACGGCGATACCACATGTGTGACACTTTTTTGCAGCTTAGGTGGGCAAAGGGGCACACATTCCAAAGTGCACCTTTCTGATTTCACCAGTCATTTTTTACAGATTTTGATTGCAAACTTCTTCTCACGCATCTGGACCCCTAGAATGCCAGGGCAGTATGACTACCCCACAAGTGACCCCATTTTGGAAAGAAGACACCCCAAGGTATTTTGTGATGGGCATAGTGAGTTCATGGAAGTTTTTATTTTTTGTCACAAGTTAGTGGAATATTAGACTTTGCAAGAAGAAAAAAATATAAAAAATCATCATTTTCCGCTAACTTGTGACAAAAAATAAAAAGTTCTATGAACTCACTATGCCCATCAGCGAATACCTTAGGGTGTCTACTTTCCGAAATGGGGTCATTTGTGGGGGGTTTCTACTGTCTGGGCATTGTAGAACCTCAGGAAACATGACAGGTGCTCAGAAAGTCAGAGCTGCTTCAAAAAGCGGAAATTCACATTTTTGTACCATAGTTTGTAAACGCTATAACTTTTACCCAAACCATTTTTTTTTTTTTACCCAAACATTTTTTTTTTTATCAAAGACATGTAGAACAATAAATTTAGCGAAAAATTTATATATGGATGTCATTTTTTTGCCAAAATTTTACAACTGAAAGTGAAAAATGTCATTTTTTTGCAAAAAAAATCGTATAATTTCGATTAATAACAAATAAAGTAAAAATGTCAGCAGCAATGAAATACCACCAAATGAAAGCTCTATTAGTGAGAAGAAAAGGAGGTAAAATTCATTTGGGTGGTAAGTTGCATGACCGAGCAATAAACGGTGAAAGTAGTGTAGTGCAGAAGTGTAAAAAGTGGCCTGGTCATTAAGGGGGTTTCAGCTAGCGGGGTTGAAGTGGTTAAGGACAGTACATTGTCTTTGTAATAGGGATCCAGCAGCGTGGCCACCCAGTAATCAGCACAAGTTAGAATGTGGCCAACTCGGCGGTCGTTGCAGAGACACTGCAGCATGTAATCGCTCATGTGTGCCAGGCTGCCCAGAGGCAACAAAATGCTGTCATCTGTGGGAGGTGTACTGTCTGGGTCCTCTGTATCCCCCCAGCCAGGCACCAGTGATGGCCATGAGCTGGTTTGGGTGCCACCCTGCTGTGAACATATTTGTCGAATATTCGCAAATTCGAATATTCGTTATATTTTACGATATTTTTTACTCGAAAAATCGGCAAGGTAATGATTGTGTAATATGCAAATTTTCTTAATTAGAATTTTCGGATTCCAATTTTTTTTGCGAATTTTTCAACTTACAACTATTAGACAAAGAAGATTATAGCACTATATTAGCTAAATTGCTTTATATTCAATTTTGGGGGGATATTCGCTATATTGCTATAACTTAGTTTTTTCGAATATTCGTAATATTCTAAAACAAGAATTTATAGCAATATAGCGAATATAAAAAAATAAAAAATACAGAACAATTTAGTTAATATAGTGCTATAATCTTTTTTTATAGTTGTAATTTTTTTCCAATCTGAACTTCAGATGAGAAAAAAATTACAACTGTTAGACAAAGAAGATTAGCTAAATTGCTCTATATTCTTTTTTTCTCTCGAATATTCGCTATATTGCTATAACTTTGTTTTTTCGAATATTCATAATATTCTAAAACAAGAATATATAGCAATATAGCGAATATTCAAAAAAAAAAGAATATAGAGCAATTTAGCTAATATAGTGCTATAATCTTCTTTGTCTAATAGTTGTCATTTTTTTCTCATCTGAAGTTCAGATTGGAAAAAAATTAGAACTATAAAAAAAAAGATTATAGCACTATATTAGCTACATTGCTCTACATTCGTTTTATTCGAATATTTGCTATATTGCTATAACTTAGTTTTTTTGAATATTCATAATATTCTAAAGCAAGAATATATAGCAATATAGCGAATATTCGAAAAAAAACCGAATATAGAGCAAAATTCGCAAACGCTACTACTCCTAAGGTCAAGTATATTGCAGCCTTCTTATTGGTCCAGATGGATTATGTGTACTGATTAAAAAAAAAACAATATATATATATATATATATATATATATATATATTTGAAATTACGAATATATATAACTGTATTCAAAATATTCGCAAATTTTCGAAGTACCTATATTCGCGATAAAAATGCGAAATTCGAATATTCGTGATCAACACTAGTGCAGGAGCCACTTGTGAATGACTGGCCTGAAACCCATGAAATTATTCCTCCTCCTCCTCCTCCTCCTCCTGTGACACATTCTCTTGCATCATCGCCAGCAGCGTTCTTTCAAGGAGGCAAAGAAGTGGGATAGTAATGCTGAGAACAGCGTTATTGGCACTGGCCATGTTGGTAGAGTACTCGAAACAAGGAACACAGGTCTCGCATGGAGGCCCAGTCATTTGTGGTGAAGTGGTGCTGTTCTGCAGAGTGACTCACCCGTGTGTGCTGCAGCTGAAACTCCACTATCAGCTGCTGCTGCTCGCACAGTCTGTCCAGCATGTGTAAGGTGGAGTTCCACCTTGTGGGTACGTCGCATATGAGGTGCTGAGCTAGAAGGCCGAAGTTATGCTGCATCACTGACAGGCGAGCAGCAGCAGGATGAGAATGCCGAAAGCGCGCACAGACAGTTTGCACTTTATGCAGCAGCTCTGGCATATCAGAGTAATTTTTAAGGAACCTCTGCACCACCAAATTCAGCACATGTGCCAGGCAAGGGATGTGCATCACACCGGCTAGTCCCAGAGCTGCTACGAGATTTCACCCATTATCGCACACCACCAGTCAGGGCTTCAGGCTCCTGGCACCAACCACTCATCGGTCTCTTGTTCAAGGCCCGTGTACAGCTCCTGCGCGGTATGTGGTTTTTTCCCCCAAACAGATTACGTTTTAAAACTGCATGCTGCCGATTTACCCCCTGGCTGTGCTGAAGTTGGTGGTGAAGGTGTTACGATGACTGGATGAGGAAGCAGAGTAGTAGGAGGAAGCAACAAGAGGCAAACAGAAGCGCCCTGCAATCCTCGGTGGTGGAAGGACATGTGCCACAGGACCAGCCACCACTGCATTTACCCAGTGTAGCGTTAGGAAGATATAACATCCCTGACCGTGCTTACTGGTCCACGTATCCGTAGTTAGGTGGACCTTGCCACAGATGGCGTTGCACAGTGCACACCTGATTTTGTCCCTTACTTGGTTGTGCAGGGAAGGAATGGCACGCCTGGAAAAGTAGTGGCAGCTGGGCACAACGTACTGTGGGATAGCTACCACCATAAGGCTTTTAAAACTCTCCGTCTCCACCAGACGGAATGACAGCATTTCAAAGGACAGTCATTTTGAAATTCTGGCATTCAGGGCCAGGGATCGCGGGTGGGTAGGGGGGTACTTCATCTTCCGCTCCAGTGTTTGGGAGATGGAGAGCTGAACGCTTCTATGGGACATTGTGGAGATGCTTGGTGACCCAGGTTTTGGTGTTGCTGGCAGATGCTCTGTTTGTGGGGTGGCAGGTGGCACTGTCACTCCAGAGGTGGGTGAAGAGGCCAAGACTGCAGCAGAAGAGGAAGCAGAAGGAGCCAGAGACCTTTCTTGGTTTTTGAGGTGTCTAGTCCACTGCAGCTCGTGCTTTGTACTTAGATGCCTGGTTATGCAGGTTGTGCTCAGGTTGAGAAAGTTTATGCCTCACTTCAGGCTCTGTCACGTATAATGGAAACTGTTACTAGGCCAGACAACAATGAGCAAACCCTGAAGGTGGGTGGGCTCATGCACTGGAACCTGGATCCTGCTGACCCTGACAGTCCCTGGCATAGGGGTCAACCAGTTCCTCAGGGACTCAGACGAACCGGAGTCTCCAAATGCCTAGTAACAGGTGCAAGGGAAATGGCCATATACAGCATCTGGATCGGCATGTAAGATCACCAGACAACACGCTTACCTGCTGCTGCCACCACTACTGAAACCCGTGTATCCATACAGGTGCCCACACACCAGCTAGGACTCCGTACAAACAACACCACACATAGGTATTCAGCACACCTGATACTGCCTGGGCCCCGTACAAGAAGGTGCACGGCAGCCCCAGGCAGCACTGCATCCAGATATATGGTTAACCTCTGCGGGAAACCAGTCCCCTTTCGGAGGTATCAACATACAGGGTAACGTATAGCATACATACAGGGACCAATACTAACAACAGCCCAGACAATTAACAACCAACAAAACGCTACGCAGACCCAGAACATAAACCCAATCTATGTAGATCACTGAGTTAACACTTCAGATTAAAGATTCTGTCCTATTCTCTCCCTCACAGCAGCAGCATACTATCCCTACACTAATCAGAGCAGAGTGATGTGCAGTGCTACGTAACTCCAACTACATATAGAGGCTGGGTCACATGCTGCACTGGCCAATCACAGCCATGCCATTAGTAGGCATGGCTGTGATGGCTTCTAAGGGCACACGAGTTAAGCGTACGTTGATTGGCTGCTCTGCAGCCTTTCAAAAAGCGCCATTAACTCACCGAAAACCAAACCCAAACTTTTACTGAAATATCCGGGTCCGGGGTCCAAAAATCCTAAAGTTCGGCACGAACCCAAACTTTAAAGTTTGGGTTCGCTCAACCGTACTAATAAGCCCTTTTCTCCCACTAATACAAGCCCAAAAAAATGCTTAGAACATTTAACTGCACTGCACAAGGGCAAATAAAACGTTGAAATATTTCCTTGTAATAACCCCTGTTAATACCTGTATCAAACAGCACTTGCACCATAATAAGAACCGTTTGCTGAAATTACAGAGCTATATAGTGGCAATTTGTATCGCCGGTCAGTGCTGCAAGGTGTAATAGGAATGTTCCTATTAACCAGGATGTCACCTCCCCGACTGAACCCTGTTAAAAAAAAAATGCAGTGGAATGATTCTACCCTATCCTTTCCCTACACCTTAAAAAATCTATTCCTGCACTTTTGAATCTTTTTTTTTTTTTAAGCACAATGACGACTTTTCTATCACTGTCCCTAGCTCCTGCATACACATCTCTTCCTGCACTAAATACGCTGGTGAATGTCAGAATCTAAGATTTTATATGGCTGTGACATCACAGGGCTGGCTGCTGATTGGCTGCATGCATGCCAGTATGGGTGATCCCAACTTTCCAGACTTCCTTTCTCCATGTCCTCACACGTGCAGTAGCCATTTTCAATTTCAGCTTTGATTTTCTCTATTCAACAGATAAGTGCAAAGCTAGATGGCAAATGTATTTTTATTTTGTCAGTAATACATGGCAAAGTGGGCTGTACAATATATCACTTCACCGCAAAATGGCAATTACACCCTAATTTTTTTCTACTTTTACACAACACAAAAGGCTTTTCAACAGATAAGTGCAATGCTGAACGGCATGAATATTTTTATTCCAACAGTAATACTCGATAAACTGAGCTTCAGAGCATAGCACTGCACCATACAAAGGCAAATAGGCCCTAGGTTTTTTAAACGTTTACAGAACACAACAGGCTTTTCAACAGATAAGTGCAATGCTGGACAACGAATATATTTTTATTTCGCTACTAATACACTAACACTACACCGCAGAATGGCAATTAGGCCCTAATTTCTTTCTACTTTTATGCAACACAAAAGGCTTTTCAACAGATAAGTGCAATACTTAACGGCAAATATATTTATATTTCGCCAGTAATGCACGGAAAACTGGGCTTTAGAATATTTCACTGCATCGCAGAATGGCAATTAGGCTCTAATTTTTTTCTACTTTTATACAGAAGGCTTTTCAACAGATAAGTGCAACAATAAAAGTCAAAAATATTTGTATTTTGCCAAAAATACATGGCAAACTGGGCTTTAGAGTATATCACTGCACCACATAAGGGCAATTAGGCCCTAGTTTTTATAAACTTTTACAGAACACAACAGGCTTTTCAACAGATACATTGAGGAACAGAAGTATTTGAACAACCTGTGATTTTGCAAGTTCTCCCACTTAGAAATCATGGAGGGGTCTGAAATTCACATTTTAGGTGCATTCCCACTCTGAGAGACAGAACAAAAATAAAAAATTATCAGGAAATCACATTGTATGATTTTTAAATAATTTGTCTTGCAATGCTGAACATAAGTGTTTGAACACCTGAGAAAATCTGTGTTACTATTTGGTACAGAAGCCTTTGTTTGCAATTACAGAGGTCAAACGTTTCCTGTAGTTCTTGACCAGGTTTGCACACACTGCAACAGGGATTTTGGCCCACTCCTCCACACAGATCTCCTCCTCTAGATCTGTCAGGTTTTGGGGCTGTCGCTGAGCAACACGGAGTTTCAGCTCCCTCCAAAGATGTCCTGTTAGATTTAGGTCTGGAGACTGGCTAGGCCACTCCAGAACCTTGATATGCTTCTTACGGAGCCACTCTTTGGTTATCCTGGATGTGTGCTTCGGGTCGTTGTCATATTGGAAGACCCAGCTGTACCGGTGGGACCTCCAGGATACAGCGAAGTCACAGACGAGGAAAGCGACACAGACACCAACTTTTGTGCAAAAACAGAAACTTTACTGAACAGTAGTATTAACAGTAATCACAAACACAGTATATCACATACAGTATCAAATACAATGAACAACACAAAGTCACATTCCCTTTTCTTACCCCCAAACAACACTGTTTCACGTGCCCTCCATACTCTCAGCCTAGACGCTGGAGTAGCCTTGTAGTAAAGCAACAATGGAGTGTCCAGAATACCCTATACCCCAGGTTCAGAGTCACGGTCCCAGCCCAACTGAACAACACTACCCAAGGCGGCATACACAGCAGAGCCCGCAAGTCGATACTGTGCTGTAGGGTAACGCACCTGACCGATGGCGCACACGGCAGAGCCTACAAGTCAATTACCATGACGCTGAGTCACTGACCTGAGTATGTACTGTATACTGATTGCTCAAAACCAAACAGCAGGTGCCTGCCAGAACATGTGATCCTGCAAAACATGTAACTTTGACCTTCTGTTCCAATCAGCATCCTGACGCCGATACTCATTCCTGCGAACAAAATCCAGATTCACACGATCCTCCTTCACAGTTCATAAAATGGCAGACTGCTTCTTCTCCAAGCTGAGCAACTTCACCTTTTATGGCACCCCCAACCGTTCCACGGCTCTTCCAGCCTTCCGGGAACCAGTCCTCTCTTTTGGAAGCTGACCCTGGCCTGGTCTTTATCCGATGGCGACTTACACCAACTAGCAGGTCCTTCCATCCACCATGAGGCCTCACAGGGTCTGTAACCACGTTCCACGGTCCAATTAACCTTTTGGGAACTGATCCTTTCTTCGTTGCACAACATCTGAATTGCTGACAGGCATCAGTCACTTGCCGACAGTGACTCTGATGGCTCCAAGTCTCACAGACCCGAGGATGACACTCAATCCTGTCTTACAGCCTGAGCCTCTCCAAGCATGTCTGGTCACCAATTCCTGCTCTGTCTAGCACACACAGCAGCATGAGTCATAAGCATGAGCCATCATCTACTTTGCATATCTAGATCTGGCAGTAACTTAGCTGTGTGGGGAAACAGCAGCCTCGACCCATCTTCAATGCTATGACTGAAGGAAGGAGGTTGTTGCTCAAAATCTCACAACAAATGGCCCCATTCATCCTCTCATTAATACAGTGCAGTTGTCCTGTCCCCTTCACAGAAAAGCACCCCAAAGCATGATGTTACCACCCCCATGCTTCACAGTAGGGATGGTGTTCTCGGGATGCAACTCATCCTTCTTTTTCCTCCAAACACGACGAGTGAAGTTTAGATCAAAAAGTTTGGTCTCATCTGACCACATGACTTTCTCCCATGCCTCCTCTGGATCATCCAGATGGTCATTGGCAAACTTCAGACGGGCCTGGACATGTGATGACTTGAGCAGGGGAACCTTCTGTGCAATGCATGATTTTAAAGTATGACTGTGAAGTGTTACACCAACAGTGACCTTTTAAACTGTGGTGCCAGCTCTCTTCATGTCATTGACCAGCTCCCTCCTTGTAGTTCTGGGCTAATTCCTCACCTTTCTTATCAGTGATGAGATGAGATGAGATCTTGCATGGAGCCCCAGTCCGAGGGAGACTGACAGTCGTCTTTAGCCTCTTCCATTTTCTAACAATTCCGCCAACAGTTTATCTATTTTCACCAAGCTGTTTGGCAATTGCCCATAGCCCTTTCCAGCCTTGTGGAGGTCCACAATTCTGTGTCTGGTGTCTTTTGACAGCTCTTTGGTCTTGCCCATGGTAGTAGCTGTAGTCTGACTGACTGTGGGGTGGACAGGTGTCTTTGAAGAGCTCAGACAGGTGCTAATAAGTTAATGAGTTGAGTATACTTTTTTAAGGCACAGTAACAGGTCTTTGAGATCTAGAATTCTTGCTGTTTCTCAGGTGTTAAAATGCTTATGTTCAGCAGTGCAAGACAAATAAATTCTTTAAAAATCATACAATGTGACTTCCTGAGTTTTTTTATTTTTTTATTCTGTCTCTCGGAGTGGGAATGCACCTACAATGTGAATTTCAGCCCCCTCCATGATTTCTAAGTGGGAGACCTTGCAAAATCGCACGGTGTTCAAATGTTCCTCATTGTGCAACGCTGGATGGCAAATATATTTTTATTTTGCCACTAATACATGGCAAACTGGGCTTTAGAGTATATCACTGCACCGCTGAACGGCAATTAGGTCCTCATTTTTTATTTTATTTTTACAACACACAAAATGCTTTTCAACAGATAAGTGCAATGCTGCACGGCGAATATATTTAGATTTTTTCCAGTAATACATGGCAAACTGGGCTTTATAATATATCACTGCACCACAGAATGGCAATTAGGCCCTAATTTTTTTTTTTCTACTTTTACACAACACAAAATGCTTTTTAACAGATAAGCGCAATGCTGAACGGTGAATATATTTTTATTTCACCAGTAATACACAGCAAATTGGGACTTAAAATATTTCACTGCACCGCAGAATGGCAATTAGGCCCTAATTTTTTTCTACTTTTACACAAAAGGCTTTTCAAAAAATAAGTGCAACGTTGAATGGCAAATATATTTTTATTTTGCCACTTTATTTTGGGCTTTAGAATATATCACTGCACCGCTGAGCGGCAAATATATTTTTCCTTTTTCCACTAATACATGCAAATAGGGGCTTTAAACCAGATAATAGCACCGCTGAGCGGCAAATATATTTTACTGTTGCCACTAATACACGACAAAAAGGGCTGTAATTTTCACTTCACCACACAATGGCTAATGAGCCTTTTTTTCCACTAATAGAAGCCAAAAAATGCTTTACAACTTATAAATGCATCGCACAAGGGCAAATAAAATGTAGAAATATTTCTGTGTAATAACCCCTGTTAATGCCTGTATCAAACAGCACTTGCACCCTAATAAGAACAGTTTGATTGAATTACAGAGTGGTATAATGGCAATTTGGATCCCCAGTCAGTGCTGCAAGCTGTAATAGGAATGTTCCTATTACCCAGGCTGTCACCTCCCCGACTGAACCCTGTTCAATAGAAATGCTATGGAACAATTCCTTCCTATCCTTCCCTACACTTGTAAATCTTTTTTTTTTTAGCACAATGACGTTTTTTCTATCATTGTCCGTAGCGCCTGGAGACATCTCTCCCTGCACTAAGTACACTGGTAAATGGCAGAATCTAAGATGGCTGCCTCTATTTATAGGGCTATGACATCATGGCTGGCTGCTGATTGGCTGTGTGAGATTGATAAACAAATCTCGTTATTTGAACACTGTTTGTGTGTGGATTAAATGAAATGTTCTGGACTGATGTTCTGCTGTTTGGCCAGAAGATGCTGCTGTTTCCTAGGCATAGCTGACTGACTGTGTATATATATATATATATATATATATATATACATATACAATTTCCATATGTATGAGTTGTGGTTCTTCAGAGCATGAAAAAGGAGCTGTGGCCATCATTGAAGCGAGCTAAGAGCTGGGGAACTGTATGAGAGCAGAGAAGCTAATGGATCCAGCAATGAGAGGACCACCTCTATGACAACAGCTGCAGCTGATTGAAGCTGACCGTTGTCAAAGACCCAAATCCTGTCCGGGTAAGGGAGGTTTGTTTCCAGGAAGGCTGACAAGAGCTAAGGAACAAGCTGCATACCCTGTGGGACCTTATGTTTGCTGGAGAGACTGGTTGTTCGGTTCAGAGACATCAGTGGATAAAGAGCAGACCCGGGTCGGTAAGATTATGCATGCATCAAACTGCAGTGTTGGCGCCTAGAGACTTAAACCAGGCCTGTACATAGTTAGGGTCCCTTCTTTGGTCCCTTCTTTGTGTCCGGTCTAAAGAGTTGCTACTGGTACTACAAGAACTACATTATTAAAAGAGATATTGCACATTTGGGAGCTGAGAAACACCCCCACGAACTCTATCCAGTTCAGCGTTTTGCTTAGGAGTAATAATATAGAGCACGGTAAGATTGTGGACTGTTGTGTTGCACCGCAGGCCAGCCCATACTAAGCACCCAATCAATTGTTTGTGTTTGTTTCAGGGTAATAATAGGTACGGCGAGGCAGTTTTAGTTGTGTCCACCAGTAGGTAGGGTGCCATGCTGTGTAACACAGGGGGCTCAGCCTTTGGGCTGGGTGTATGTAAATTTATTTTATGTTCTCAGCATTTGTGGTTGTGTTTATTATCACATGTTCAAATTCTGTCTTGGCAAAAGCTGGTGTTGGAGTTGCTTTACTCGTTCGTGACTTTGCTGTATCCTGGGGAGCCCACCCAGATACATGGCTTACAGTTGCATTCAATGACATTATAAGTGATCCTACCTTCCCAAAGTTCCTTTCTCCATGTCCTGACACGTGCAGCAGCCATTTTAGAAAAAAATGTGAATCGTTGATTCGCTCATCTCTAGTCGTTCTCAAAATTTTTATGATAAGGTCCCAGCATCTCAGAATCCAAGTAACCAGTAGCCAGCTACCATCAATGGCTACATTAATCTGGGACTGAGTTATTTTCGTTGATATGCTTATACATTTGCTATTTAGCTTCAATGTTACAGTTTTCATAGGTTTATGAAGTCTATAGTATACTGTTCCAGGCCCTTGAGCTTTTACCATATTTGTGACTTCTAGCTACTTATCATTGCTCAGATTTAAAGTATCCCTTAGGCACCTTTCACACGAGCGAGTTTCCGCACAGGTGCAATGCATGACATAAACGCATAGCACTTGCACTAAATCCTGACCCATTCATTTCAATGGGTTTGTGTACATGAGCGTTTTTTTTTTCATGGATCAGTTCTGCGTTGCATGAAAAACACAGCATGGTATATATTCTGTGTTTTTCACGCACCCCTGGCCCCTTCTATAGTGAATGTGTCTAAAGTGAAAAACACATTGCATCTGCAAGCAGGTGCGGATGCAATGCGTTTTTCACTGATAGTTGCTGAGAGTTATTTGTAAAACTTCATTTTTTTTATCACGACGTGAAACACACATCAAAATGCATTGCACCCGCGTTGAAAAAACTGAATACAATCACAGACAAAACTGACTGAACTTGCTTGCAAAATTGTGCGAGTTTCACTGAATGCACCCTGAATGCATCCGGACCTAATCCGTATCATTCATGTGAAAGAGGCCTTAAAGGTAACCTGCTATAAACTTTATGTTGACCTCACTGAGGGCAGCATAAAATAGTGACAGACGAGCCAAATTAGGTGGTGTTTCACTCATGAGATAAAAGTGGTTGCCGAGAACCAGCATCATAATCGTTGCAGCATAGGCCTTGAAAAGAGTCAAATCTACTTGAGAAGAGTCCTGGTTATTCAGAATCTCCTAGTCTCCCGCCCATCTGCTAATGATTGGCAGTTCTCTCCTAGAGAGAAAGGGAAAAAACTAGGTAGAAGACTGTCAGCCATCAGCAGGTGGGCAAGGAGAGCAGGAATTCATGAATAACCATGACTCTTCTCAGGTGGCAGTGACTCTTTTCCAGGCCCAGTCTGCAATCATTGTGATGTTGGTTCTCGGCAACCAATTTTAATTTTTAAATGACAGACCGCTAAAATCAACTCACCTATCTATACTTTATTCTGCCATTAGTATGGGCAGCATAAAGTTGATGACAGGTTACATTTAACTCCATCTCAGGTCCATCTTTTGGTTATGACTTTCCACATACTGACTCCATTGCTGTACGCTTATTCCATAGTATTACTATTATATTATTGCCCAGTTTCTGCTTTTGCTCTCTCTGTAGCTATGTTTCTGGTTACTATTCCATTTAGCAGTCAATTATATTATCATACATGAGCTACTACTATATTATAGAGCAGTGTTTCTTTATTAGGGTTATGTGGAAGCATGACTTTAAACACAGTGAATGATTAATTGATATTAAACGGTGTTTGATGTGAAGTGCACAAAACCTTATGCAAGTCCAAGCCACTCAACTGGGTGTTCCAGGAGTACAGTTTGGATGATCTATTCTCAGGATAGGTCATCACTATCTCACTGGTGGGGGCGTCTGAATTCCAGCACACCTGCCGATCATCTGTTTGAAGTGACTTTGTTGCTCCTGTAAGCACCACCTCATAACATACCAAGCACCATACTTTGTATAGTGACTGTGATTTGTATTGTGTGCTTCAGCCTCTTTAAACAGCTGATCAGTGGATGTGCCAGATATTGATAAAGTATGCTGAGGATAGGTGTCCAATCTTTTCTCTTGGAAACCCCTTTAATGTTTTCGCTGCGCTCACAATCACATTGACAGATTGTGTTGAGATAAATACAGAATACATTGGGATAAATTTGGCCTAATTTTTCATCACATATCAGGACTGATTGAAGCAAGAAAAGTGTGCATGCTTTCCATGTAACTGTGACAGGTTCTTTGTAGGGTCTTCAGATGGAAAGAAGTTTCATATCCATGAACTGTTTTATTTTAAACTTTCCACTAAGAGCCATTATCAAAAACATGGGTGTAAAACTTTTACTTTTTATTCATTTGCTGTGCTATAATACAAACAATTTGGTACTGTTGTTTGAACAGTATTGTTTGAATGTACAATGAACGGTCAACATAGAATGATTGAACCAGTAACATGCTGTAAAGTAATGCATTGTAACTACACCTACATCATCTGCAGACAAAATCAATAGATACACCTACTCAAAGATTCATTACTACTCTTGCCTGACATTTCATTTTCTAAATGTTAATCAAACGTATTAATTGTAAAATGGAACCTGTTAACCTTTCTTTCATTTTGACTTTTAATGAATTCCAATCCAGAAAAGAAAAGATGTCTTAAAAGCCTAATCTCTTATTGAACACTAGCTATACTGATTTAAAATCCCCCAAATGTATACTGATCAGCTCACCAATCTCCTATAAATAAGTCTACAGCCAAGATGCCGTGAGTCCAGATAAATCCAACAGCTAATAGCAAGCAATCCAGTAACAGGTACTTGGGTAGACAGTTAAAATTCCAAATTTTATACATCTGAGCTCTTAGCAATCTCTGCCTCTAATGTAATGCAGCTATCCTGTAAGTCAATGTTTGACCTTTTTTAAAACTCCTTGAGACATGACTCGGATATTAAATAAGCCAACATCTCATCTGCGCACAGCTGTATTGGGGTTATTGCCCCTCATCAGTGCAGAGCAGAGAGTACTGGCTTAACTGGGTGACCCAAGTCAGGATTCAGGGACTAATATATCTCCTTATGCAGGGTGCCTAAGTGGTGTGAGGAGTCTTATAGGCCAGGCAATGCTCCTCTGGATTTCTAGCAAAATAGGAAATGAGCTCTTAATAATTTTTGCCTCTAATGCTACTACTGTAGATGTACCAGATGAAAGATATCTATCCATTATGTCAATGTTAAACTTTATAATTACATAATAATTCATTTGAAATCATTTAACCACTTCACATCTGCCCATAGCATATAAACGTCCTATGGGTGGATGTTTATCTCTGAATGGACGTTCTGGAATGTCCATGCAGAGATGGCAGCTGCACGCTAATCGTGCAGCTGCAGAGTTGGGAGCCGCTGTCAGTAACAGCAGGGCACCCCAAGGAGAATGCAGGGACAGTTCCCAAGTGTCCCTGCTTTCTCGACAGAGCTCTGCACTGAGGCTGTACAGTGCAGTATTCTGCTGTACAGCCTCTCTTGGGGGTATATTTCCCCTGTAACTGAGGCTTCTATGTCAGCCCCAGTTACAAGAGAAATCAATGGTGGAAAAAATAAAATAAAATTGAAGTTAAATGTCCCCCAGAGATCTTGTATGACCTTATGGGGGGACGCAAAGTATAAAATAAAAAAAAGAAACATTAATAAACATTAAAGTGTTTAAAAAAAAAAAGAATAAAAAAAGGTTCCACATGTAAAAAATATTAATTCCCCAATTAAGTAATAAAAAAATAAAAAAATATTAGAAAAAATAAAAAGAATAAAAGACATGTTTGGTATTGCCGCATCCATAACGACCGGCTCTATAAATATATCACATGATCCACCCTGTCCGATAAACAACATAAAAAAAGACATGTTTGGTATTGCCACGTCCGTAACTACCGTCTCTATAAAAATATCACATGACCTAACTAAATTTTTTGTTACCTTACATCTAGAGTTGAGCGTACCAAACTTTAGGGTTTTCGGCACCCGAACCCGAACCTCTACGTAAAAGTTTGGGTTCAGGTTCGGTGTTAGGTGATTTTTATGGCGCTTTTTGAAAGGCTGCAAAGCAGCCAATCAACAAGCGTCATACTACTTGCCCCAAAAGGCCATCACAGCCATGCCTACTATTGGCATGGCTGTGATTATCCAACTGCAGCATGTGACCCAGCCTCTATTTAAGCTGAAGGCACATAGCACCGCCTGTCACTCTGCTCGGATTAGTGTAGGGAGAGACTGCAGCTGCTGTGAGAGAGAGATCAGGGAGAAATCTTATCAAGAACTGTTTTTTGTACTCAGCAATCTACAGCAAATGTGTTTTGTGGGTGCAGTGCACAATTATTTTTAAGCCTGCCCTGAGCCAACTACTACTGAAAACAAACTATTTTTTTCTACAGTTAGTCAATAACAATACATAATCAGCAGCCATTTTATGCAACGATAGTGCACCCACATTTAGGCCAGAAATATGGCTTTTTGGTTACTGGGGTGAAAAAACCCTCTAATATACTGCACATCTGGGATAGAACATGCATAAGTGAGTGTCACATTTAGGCCAGAAATATGGCATTTGGTTACTGGGGGGAAGGACCCTCTAATATACTGAACATTTGGACATTTGGGATTAGACAAGCATAAGTGACTGTCACATTTTGGCCAGAAATATGGCTTTTTGGTTACTGGGGTAAAAAAAAAAAAAAAACTCTAATATACAGTACAGACCAAAAGTTTGGACACACCTTCTCATTCAAAGAGTTTTCTTTATTTTCATGACTATGAAAATTGTAGATTCACACTGAAGGCATCAAAACTATGAATTAACACATGTGGAATTATATACATAACAAAAAAGTGTGAAACAACTGAAAATATGTAATATTCTAGGTTCTTCAAAGTAGCCACCTTTTGCTTTAATTACTGCTTTGCACACTCTTGATATTCTTTTGATGAGCTTCAAGAGGTAGTCACCTGAAATGGTCTTCCAACAGGCTTGAAGGAGTTCCCAGAGATGCTTAGCACTTGTTGGCCCTTTTGCCTGCACTCTGCGGTCCAGCTCACCCCAAACCATCTCGATTGGGTTCAGGTCTGGTGACTGTGGAGGCCAGGTCATCTGGCGCAGCACCTCATCACTCTCCTTCATGGTCAAATAGCCCTTACACCACAGCCTGGAGGTGTGTTTGGGGTCATTGTCCTGTTGAAAAATAAATGATGGTCCAACTAAACGCAAACCGGATGGAATAGCATGCCGCTGCAAGATGCTGTGATAGCCATGCTGGTTCAGTATGCCTTCAATTTTGAATAAATCCCCAACAGTGTCACCAGCAAAGCACCCCCACACCATCACACCTCCTCCTCCATGCTTCACGGTGGGTACCAGGCATGTAGAGTCCATCCATTCACCTTTTCTGTGTCGCACAAAGACACTGTGGTTGGAACTAAAGATCTCAAATTTGGACTCATCAGACCAAAGCACAGATTTGCACTGGTCTAATGTCCATTCCTTGTGTTCTTTAGCCCAAACAAGTCTCTTCTGCTTGTTGCCTGTCCTTAGCAGTGGTTTCCTAGCAGATATTCTTCCATGAAGGCCTGATTCACACAGTCTCCTCTTAACAGTTGTTCTAGAGATGTGTCTGCTGCTAGAACTCTGTGTGGCATTGACCTGGTCTCTAATCTGAGCTGCTATTAACCTGAGATTTCTGAGGCTGATGACTCGGATGAACTTATCCTCCGCAGCAGAGGTGACTCTTGGTCTTCCTTTCCTGGGGCGGTCCGCATGTGAGCCAGTTTCTTTGTAGCGCTTGATGGTTTTTGTGACTGCACTTGGGGACACTTTCAAAGTTTTCCCAATTTTTTTGACTGACTAACCTTCATTTCTTAACCACTTCAACCACACCTAGCTGAAACACCCTTAATGACCAGGCCACTTTTTACACTTCTGCACTACACTATTTTCACCGTTTATTGCTCGGTCATGCAACTTACTACCCAAATGAATTTTACCTCCTTTTCTTCTCACTAATAGAGCTTTCATTTGGTGGTATTTCATTGCTGCTGACATTTTTACTTTTTTTGTTATTAATCGAAATTTAACGATTTTTTTTTGCAAAAAAATGACATTTTTCACTTTCAGTTGTAAAATTTTGCAAAAAAAAACAACATCCATATATAAATTTTTTGCTAAATTTATTGATGTACATGTCTTTGATAAAAAAAAAATGTTTGGGCAAAAAAAATGGTTTGGGTAAAAGTTATAGCGTTTACAAACTATGGTACAAAAATGTGAATTTCCGCTTTTTGAAGCAGCTGACTTTCTGAGCACCTGTCATGTTTCCTGAGGTTCTACAATGCCCAGACAGTACAAACACCCCACAAATGACCCCATTTCGGAAAGTAGACACCCTAAAGTATTCGCTGATGGGCATAGTGAGTTCATAGAACTTTTTATTTTTTGTCACAAGTTAGCGGAAAATGAGAATTTATTTTTATTTTTATTTTTCTTACAAAGTCTCATATTCCACTAATTGTAACAAAAAATAAAAACTTCCATGAACTCACTATGCCCATCACAAAATACCTTGGGGTGTCTTTTTTCCAAAATGGGGTCACTTGTGGGGTAGTTATACTGCCCTGGCATTTTAGGGGCCCATATGCATGAGAAGTAGTTTGCAATCAAAATGTGTAAAAAATGGCCTGTGAAATCCGAAAGGTGCTGTTTGGAATGTGTGCCCCTTTGCCCACCTTGGCTGCAAAAAAGTGTCACACATGTGGTATCGCCGTACTCAGGAGAAGTTGGGGAATGTGTTTTGGGGTGTCATTTTACATATACTCATGCTGGGTGAGATAAATATCTTGGTCAAATGCCAACTTTGTATAAAAAATGGGAAATGTTGTCTTTTGCCAAGATATTTCTCTCACCCAGCATGGGTATATGTAAAATGACACCCCAAAACACCTTCCCCAACTTCTCCTGAGTTCGGAGATACCACATGTGTGACACTTTTTTGCAGCCTAGATGCACAAAGGTGCCCAAATACCTTTTAGGAGGGCATTTTTAGACATTTGGATCCCAGACTTCTTCTCATGCTTTAGGGCCCCTAAAAAACCAGGGCAGTATAAATACCCCACATATGACCCCATTTTGGATAGAAGACACCCCAAGGTATTCAATGAGGGGCCTGGCGAATTCATCAAATTTTTTTTTTTTGCATAAGTTAGCGGAAATTGTTTTTTGTTTTTGTTTTCTCACAAAGTCTCGCTTTCCGCTAACTTGGGACAAAAATTTAAATCTTTCATGGACTCAATATGCCCCTCAGCGAATACCTTGGGGTGTCTTCTTTCCAAAATGGGGTCATTTGTGGGGTGTTTGTACTGCCCTGGCATTTGAGGGTCTCCGCAATCATTACATGTATGGCCAGCATTAGGAGTTTCTGCTATTCTCCTTATATTGAGCATACAGGTAATGAGATTTTTTTTTCCGTTTAGCCTCTGGGCTGAAAGAAAAAACTGAACGGCACAGATTTCTTCATTCACATCGATCAATGTGGATGAAAAAATCTCTGCCCAAAAAAAAAAAAGAGGGGAAAGGCGTCTGCCAGGACATAGGAGCTCCGCCCAACATCCATACCCACTTAGCTCGTATGCCCTGGCAAACCCGATTTCTCCATTCACGTCAATCGATGAATAAATCATTGCCGGGATTTTTTTATTTTTTTTTATATACAAAGTGTTTGCCAAAGCATATGAACACCGCCACCTCCTCAGCTCAAATGCCTTGGCAAACGTATCTTTTACTGCAGAGGAGAAATCTTGTCTTGCAGCGCCGCATACACCGACTTGTGTGTAATCTGACAGCAGCGCAATGCTTCTGTCAGAATGCACATCAGTGCTGCAGCTAGTCAATCGGTTGGTCCACCTGGAAGGAAAAAAAACAAAACAAAAAAGAAAAAAACAATAATTTTATTAACTTTATAATAACTTTTGAACATATAAACTTTAACTTTTTGAACTGAACGTTAACCTTTTTGCTCACTGGTGATTTTTTTTTTGTTTGTTTGTTTACCTTTATACGACAAACCTCTCCTTCCCCATGGGACAATGTGCAAATCGCCCAAAGATGTGGCGAAGTGCATTATGCACTTTGTCCCAGGTGAAAGGAGAGGTTTGCAGCAGCTCTGTGTGTAAATGGGCTCTAATAGCCCTGTGTGCCTCTCCTGGTGAGATGTGATCCCTATGCTAGGTGTACCTGTGTGTGGTACTTCCGGAAACACTTCCCTAAGCATAGGGCAGGGTGGTCAGGACAGAAATAGCGGGTGTCACGCCTTATTCCACTCCTGCTACAGACACAAAATCTTTTTTGGGGTGACGGTTGGGTTGAGGTACCAGCAACAACATTGTGGAAATGTTGCTCGTGTAGACTGCTAACTACACTGCTGGATGCGGCCGCGGAACCTCCTGGGTACAGGAGGTTCTCGATAATCTCTTCCTGAAATTTGAGGAAGGATCATGTTCTCCCAGCCTTACTGTAGAGAACAAAACTATTATACAGAGCCAATTGAATTAAATATACAGACACCTTCTTATACCAGCCTCTGGTGCGGCGGGACACTAAGTACGGAGACAACATCTGGTCATTGAAGTCCACCCCTCCCATGTGAAGGTTATAGTCATGGACTGAGAGAGGCTTTTCAATGACACGGGTTGCTCGCTCAATTTGGATTGTCGTGTCTGCGTGAATGGAGGAGAGCATGTAAAAGTCACGCTTGTCTCTCCATTTCATCCGTGAGCAGTTCTTCGTTACACAAGGCAGCCCTCTCCCCCCTTGCAAGACGGGTGGTAACGAGCCGTTGGGGGAAGCCCGCGCGACTAGTTCGCGCGGTGCCACATCAGCCAATCTGTTCTAGAAACAAATGCCTGAAGAGGGCCACACTTGTGTAGAAATTGTCCACATAAAGATGGTACCCCTTGCCAAATAAGGGTGACACCAAGTCCCAGACTGTCTTCCCACTGCTCCCCAGGTAGTCAGGGCAACCGATCGGCTCCAGGGTCTGATCTTTTCCCTCATAGACACAAAATTTGTGGGTATAGCCTGTGGCCCTTTCACAGAGCTTATACAATTTGACCCCATACCGGGCACGCTTGCTTGGGATGTATTGTTTGAAGCCAAGGCGCCCGGATAAGATGTAGTAGGGACTCGTCTACGCAGATGTTTTGCTCTGGGGTATACAAATCTGCAAATTTCTGGTTGAAGTGGTCTATGAGGGGCCGAATTTTGTGGAGCCGGTCAAAAGCTAGGTGGCCTCTGGTACGGGAGGTGGTGTTGTCGCTAAAGTGCAGGAAACGCAGGATGGTCTCAAATTGTGTCCTGGACATAGCAGCAGAGAACATGGGCATGTGATGAATTGGATTCATGCTTTTTAGTTAGACCCATGTTGAGGAGAAGGCCCAGAACATTTTTTATTTCGGAAACTTGGACTGGTTTCCACCAGAATGGCTGGGCATAAAAGCTTCCCGGGTTGGCGGTTATAAATTGTGTGGCATACCGATTTGTTTCTGCCACAACTAAGTCCAAGAGCTCCGCAGTCAAGAACAGCTCAAAAAATCCCAGGGCCAAACCGATCTGACCTGTCTCAACCCGAACTCCAGACTGGGCGGTGAAAGGGGGAACTACAGGTGCGGCTGAAGTTGGGGACTGCCAATCAGGGTTTGCCAGCACCTCAGGGATTCTAGGGACTCTACGGGCCTGTCTGTGCTTCAACTGCCCTTCTGGTGCTCGCCACTTCACCATGTTGTATGGCAGTGCTGGTGCTAGGTCCAGGATGGGCTGCGCTGCTGGTGTATGCCTCACCACGTAATCCGACAGCACCAGCCCCACTCTGCTGCCCTTGAAGCGGATCCCGCGCAACCTGTGGTCTAGCGACACGGGGCCGGGTACGCCTGGTGCTATTAGGGACCTCAACCTCCTCGTCCGAACTTTGAGTCAGACTGCCACTGCTTTCTACAGGTTCCCATTCCTCATCCGACTGGGTCAGAAGCCTGTAGGCCTCTTCAGAAGAATACCCCCTGTTTGACATTTGGGCAACTAAATTTAGGGGTATTCCCTGAGACTACCCAAGAAAAAAATCAAGCCTGTCTTACAAATGGTAGGCTAGCGAAGTACCGGAGGCCGCTGCGGTTGATAAAAAATATCAAAACTGATTATTTTTTTTCGCCGCAGTGCTTGTGAAGTGAATGTGCAGTGATTAAAAAAAATATAATAATGTGTCACTGCGGCGGGGCGGGCGTGGGTGAACGCACGTGTGGGCAACCGATGAGGCCTGATCGGGCAAACACTACGTTTTGTGTGGAGGGCGAACTAAAGTGACACTAATACTATTATAGATCTGACTGTGATCAGTTTTGATTACTTACAGATACTATAAAAGTACAAATGCTGATTAGCTATACGCTAATCAGCAAATAAGTGACTGCGGTGGGCTGGGCGCTAACTGATCGCTAAACTACCTAACCAAGGGGCCTAAACTATCCTAAAACCTAACAGTCAATACCAGTGAAAAAAAAAATGTGACAGTTTACACTGATCACTTTTTTCCCTTTCACTAGTGATTGACAGGGGCAAGAAGGGGTGATCAAGGGGTTAATTGGGGTGCAGGGGGGTGTTCTGGGGCTATGTGTGGTGTTCGGTGCTACTCACTGTGAAGTCTGCTCCTCTGCTGGGAGCAGGGAAGCCATTTAACACATCATATTTACTAATATGATGTGTTAGATGGCTTGTGATTTGACATTTTAAAAATCGCCAGCCTGCTAGCCACAATCATTGGCTGGCAGGCTGGTGACGAAATTGTTCTTGTTCGACGCGGGCCGGCTCAGTCCGAAATCTCGCATCTCGGAGGAATGAATCGACCGCCTCCCGGACGCATCCGTGCGTTACATGGTCTGGGGGGCGGTTAAAGTAACGATGGCCACTCATTTTTCTTTACTTAGCTGTTTTTTTCTTGCCATAATACAATACAATAGACTTCTAACAGTCTATTTAGTAGGACTATAAGCTGTGTATCCACCTGACTTCTCCACAAGGCAACTGATGGTCCCAACCCCATTTATAAGGCAAGAAATCCCACTTATTAAACCTGATATGGCACACCTGTGAAGTGAAAACCATTTCAGGTGACTACCTGTACTGTACTGCACATCTGGGATTACACATGCATAAGTGGCTGTCACATTTAGGCCAGAAATACAGCTTTTTGGTTACTGGGGTGAAAAAAACCTCTGATATACTGCACATCTGGGATAAGACATGGATAAGTGACTGCCACATTAAGGCCAGAAATACGGCTTTGGCATACTGTGGTGAAAAAAGCCCCTACTATATTGGATATCTGGGATTACACGTGCATAAGTGACTGTCACATTTAGGCCAGAAATACGGCTTTTTGGTTACTGTGGTAAAAAAAAACCCTCTAATATACTGCACATCTGGGATTACACATGCATAAGTAACTGTCACATTTAGGCCCGAAATACGGCTTTTTGGTTACTGGGGTGAAAAAACCCTCTAATATACTGCACATCTGGGATTACACATGCATAAGTGATTGTCACATTTAGGCCAGAAATACGGCTTTTTGGTTACTGGGGTGAAAAAACCCTCTGATATACTGCACATCTGGGATAAGACATGCATAGTAACCACTGCAAAGTAACCACTTTTTACTTTACTTTAATAAGGGACGCGGTCAAGGTCGTGGTGGTGGTGTTGGTGAAGCCTCTGGTGCAGGGAGAGGACGTGGCCATTCTGCCACAGCTACACGTCCTACTGAACATATTACCTCAGGTACCAGTAGCCGCCAGAATCTACAGTAATATTGGGTGGCCGACAGTGGATCCAACACGTTCACATTATCTCCCACCCACTCTTCTGCAGAAAGCACACAGGTGGCGCCTGAAACCCATGGCCATCAGTCTGTCACATCACCCCTGTGCATATCGGGGAACCTGTCTAATCCTAAAGTCATGCAGCAGTCTCTGTTTGAAGACTCTGCTGGCAGGGTTTCCCAAGGGCATCCACCTATCCCTTCCCCAGGGGTGGAAGGGATAGAATGCACTGACACACAACCACTTATGCACGTTTCTGCACGTTTCTGATGATGACGAAACACAGGTGCCAACTGTTGCGTCTTTCTGCAGTGTGCAGACCGAAAAGGATGTCAAGGAGGAAGACTGGGTGGAAGATGATGCAGGGGACGATGAGATCCTAGACCCCACATGGAATGAAGGTCGTGCCACTAACTTTCAGAGTTCGGAGGAAGAGGCAGTGGTGTGACCGAGCCAACAGTGTAGCAAAAGCGGGAGCAGGGTGCAAAAGCAGAGCAGCCATCGCCAAAACAGTTTGCCTGCTACTGGCCACCGTCAACAGGGACCGAGCACACGAAAGGCAGCTTCAAGGAGTTCCCTGGCATGGCACTTCTTCACACAATGTGCTGACGACAGACCCGAGTGGTTTGCACGCTGTGCCATCAGAGCCTAAAGCGAGGCATTAACGTTCTGAACCTTAGCACAACCTGCATGACCAGGCATCTACATGCGATACATGGGCTACAGTGGAGTAAGCACCTTCAAAACCAAGAAAGGGCTCAGGCCCCTCCTGATCCCTCTTCTGCTGCTTCCTCTGCCTCTTCCTCCGCCTCTGGAGGAGCGTTGGCACCTGCCACTCAGCAAACAGAGGATCTGCCACCACCAACACCAACTCCATCACCAAGCATCTCCACCATGTCACATGGAAGCGTCAGCTCTCCATCTCACAAACCTTTGAGAGAAAGCGTAAATTCCCACATAGCCACACTCGATCCCTGGCCCTGAATGCCAGCATTTCTAAATGGCTGGCCTTTGAAATACTGTCATTCGGGCTGGTGGAGATGGACAGCTTCAAACAGCTCATGTTGCTTGCTGTCCCCCAGTACGTCGCTCCCAGCCGCCACTACTTCTCCAGGAGAGCCGTGCCCTTCTTGCACAACCAAGTATCGGATAAAATCAATTGTGCACTGCGCAACGCCATCTGTGGCAAGGTCCACCTAACCACAGATATGACAGGGTCAGGCATTGACAGAGCAGTCAGGGAGGGGCTGACTCCATAAAATAGTGGCGCTTGGGTGCAAAAAGAGCAATGGTGACACTCTTATTGCACCCAAGGCCTAATTTTTTTTATTAAGAAAAACTGTGTCATAAATCAGAAAAGCAGCCTCAGATCAACAAAAGAAAAAACATATTTTAATCAGGTGAATCACAAGCTATGCAGTTTGATAGGAAAGCTGCTGTTGACAGATTCCCTTTAAATATTAACATAGTATTAATAAATAGTGATGAGCAGTATAGGCAATATTTGTTTTTGCAATATTTTGCCAATTTAGGGCTTAATATTCGCCATAAATTCCCAGTCATTATTTTCTTGATTGTGAAAATTCGCAATGTAATTTGCGTGTATTGGCAGCAACTTTTGTGCAATACATGCAACTTCATATTTTATCAGGTCTGAGTAGATATTACTGATTGAAAACAACCATACTATTAACCCTTTGGCTACCGGAGTTTTTTTTAGTTTTCATTTTTCTTCCCTATTTTCCGTGAGCCATAACTATTTTATATTTCCAGTCACTCAGCTGTATGAGGTCTTATTTTTTGCACGACAAGTTGTACTTTCTAATGCCATCATTAAACCCTCCACGACTGCAATACGTTTATATACGTGATATTTGCACATGCCCCGTGCAGCTATCACGTCTATAAACGTCAAACCAGCACTGCAAAGCGCTTGAATTAAAGCTTCTTCCCCTGCCCTGCTGCTGTCACGGACAGCATACAGTGCAGTAATGTCGGCAAGGGACCAATCAGAGTGGCCCCTTGCCAGCAATCGATCCGATTGGTTAGTCTGTGCAGACTAACCAATCGGATCGCGGCAGTGAAAAAATGCCTGTTTCAGGCTCTGATCTGCTTTCTGCAGATCGGAGCCTGAAATCAGGTAGTGTATCTGTGCCCCCGATCTGTGCCCCTCCAAGCCCCCCTTGTGTCCGCCTGCAGCTCATCTCCTGCTCCTGCGCTCATCTCATGCCTCTTGCCCTGATGCGGTCAGCCCCCTCCTCGCCCCGTCTCTATAAATATATATTTTTGTCACCTTACATCGCAAAAAGTGCATCAGCAAGCGCTCAAAAAGGCTTATGACACCCAAAATAGTACCAATCAAACCGTCACCTCATCCCGCAAAAAATTATACCCTATTTAAGACAATCGCCCAAAAAATAAAAAGCTATGGCTCTCAGACTATGGAGACACTAAAACATTATTTTTTTTGCTTCAGAAATGCTATTATTGTGTAAAACTTAAACAAATAAGGAAAAGTATACATATTAGGTATTGCCACGTCCGTAACAATCTTCTCCATAAAACTATCACATGGCCTAACTCCTCAGATGAACACTGTAAAAAAAAAAAATATTTAAACTGCCTCATAAAGTGTAATAATGAATGATCAAAGATTGTACCAATAAAAACCTCAACGCTTTCTGCAAAAAACGAGCCCCTGCACAAGAAGATCGGCAGAAAAATAAAAAAAACATATGGCGTTCAGAAAACCAATCCAGCAAAATCTGCCTTCCAAAGACCGTATGGCATTCCTTTCTTTCTGCGCCCTGTCATGTGCCACTGAATCACGGTAATAAATATTGAGTTTTGTTTCGCTGTTAACCTTCAATGTATTAAAGAAAAAAGAAAAAGGAAAATCTGCCAAAAAAGTGAAATTTAGAAATTTCATCTCAATTTTCCTTTAATTCTTGTGGAACACCTAATGGGTTAACAAAGTTTGTACAATCCGTTTTGAGTAACTTGAGGGGTGCAGTTTCTACAATGGGGTCATTTATGGGGGTATCCACTTTGTAGGCCCCACAAAGTGACTTCAGACCTGAACTGGTCCTTAAAAAGTGGGTTTTGGAAATTTTCTTAAAATTTTTAAGAATTGCTTCTAAACTTCTAAGCCTTCTAACGTCCTAAAAAAATGAAATGACATAATGATGCCAACATAAAGTAGACATATGGGGAATGTTAAGTAATACATATTTTATTAGGTATCACTTTCTGTTTTAGAAGAAGAGAAATTGAAATTTGGAAAATTGTGATTTTTTCTAAATTCTGGGTACATTTTGGATTTTTTCACAAATAAAGGTGAAATATATTGACTCAAATATATGACTATCATGAAGTACAATGTGTCTCAGAATGGCTTGGATAAGTAAATGTGTTCCAAAGCTATTACCACATAAAGTGACGCATGTCAGATTTGTAAATTTTGACCTGGACAGTAGGGCATCAATGACCCTGGTTAATTATGGCATAAAATGTAGTGGAATTGGAAAAAAATGCAATCCCTCAACTGTTTTACGGGTTTTGTTCCCACAGCGTTTTGTTTACGGCAAAACTGGCCCATGCCCTTCATTCTCTGAGTCAGTACGATTATAACGATACCCCATATGTAGTGATGGCCAGTTTGCCGTGTTCGCCCGCGAACACATGCAAGCTGCCATCTTAACTGACAAGTCCGGCAAGGCACAGGTAAGTCCTTACCTGTGCGCAAGCCGGTCTGAAATGAAACGCGGTCTCCGGGTGCAGGCAGTTCCGAGAACAGCCCGATAAAGGCTAATGGAGGCTGTTCTCGGAACTGCCTGCTCCCGGTAATCGCATTCCATTTCAGACTGTCTCACGCACAGGCACAGGTAAGGATTTACCTGTGCCTCGCCGGACTTGTCAGCTAAGATGGCAGCTCGCATGTGTTCGCAGGCGAACACGGCGAACTGGCCATCACTGCCCATATAAATAGGTTTTTTATGTCTAAATAGTGTAAAAATGTATTTAAACTTTGAGACTTTTCTGCCCCCATAACTTTTTTATACTTATGTCTACTGACTTGTTTAGGGGCTCATTTTTTGAAGGACAATCTATAGTTTTTATTGATACTATTTTGGAGTGTGTGTGACTTTTTGATCACATTTTATTTTTAAAAAATTTGGTAAGAGAAGCAATGAAAAAATGGCAAATCGGCTATTTTGACCCTTTTTTCCGTTACGCCATTAGCCATATTGGATAATTTTTCAGAATTTAATAGTTTGTTCTTGCAGTGATACTCAGGATGTTTATATTTTTTATTTAGGTATTTTTTTTATTTAAACTTTTATATTTTATTATTTTTGATATATGTTTTAACTTTATTTTTTTTAAAATAATTTTAAGGCTCATAAGTGACCTTATAAATAATGTTTGTTTAATTTTGACCTATCAGGGATTTTAAAATTGACAATTTCTTTGCATTTTGCAAATTTTTTATGTTGGCCTGCCATCTGGTGACCAAAATAAGAATTGCAGCATTAATGCTCTGAGTCTCTTCATAGAGACTCAGAGCACTTAGTAGAGAAGTAGTGAAGTCCCGATTGGCCTCACGGGGCTTCAGTACTAAGCCCGGAAGCGCGAGGGTTTTTGCGCATTTAGGTGCAGGGATCTCACTTGATCACGGCATGTAAAGCATTTAATTACCGCGATCGGCATTATTGCTGTTTGAAACAGCAAAGACTTGCTGGCCATCATGGCCGCTGCACGCGTGAGTGGGTGCCATGCTTGCACAGCTAGCAAAAGGGTTCAAATATAAAAATATATATCTCATATGGCAAACAGCAAAACAAAAAATAGATAAAAATTGCCAATTTTTGTTTGCTTCACCTCACACAAAAATTATATAAAAAGTGATCAAAGTCATACATACCCCAAAATGGTATCAATGGAAAAACTATACATAAGTGATATTGCTGTAATTTTACTGACTTGGAGAATGAAAGTAAGAGGTCAGTTTTACCTTATTGAGAATGCTGTAAAAACAAAACCCATAAAACAGTTGTTTTTTTTTTTT